>NC_060189.1:19822999-20040499 GCF_021184085.1 Oncorhynchus gorbuscha | reverse complement strand
AGCTTTGGGTGCCGTGGGGTCGAGCGTACAGAGATTACCATAGAGGAGCTGGTGGCTCAGTTCATCATCAGCCAGCAGAAGCAACAGGCTCTCCAGGAGCAAGCACTGGAGGAACAGCACCAACAAAACCGCAGACTGGTAGTGGAGGTAGCACAGTTGAAGGTTGGGAGGGCTCAGGAGTCTGGCCCGAATCAGTTCCTGGTTACGTTAAAACCTGTTTGGGATAGGGGGCAGCATTTTCACTTTCGGATGAAAAGCGTGTCCAGAGTAAACTTCCTGCTACTCAGGCCCAGAAGAAAATATATGCATATTATTAGTATATTTCGATAGAAAACACTCTGAAGTTTCTAAAACTATTTGAATGATGTCTGTGAGTATAACATAACTCATATGGCAGGCGAAAACCTGAGAAAAATCCAACCAGGAAGTGGGAAATCTGAGGTTTGTAGTTTTTCAACTCATTGCCTTTCTAATATACAGTGTAAATGGGGTCATATTGCACTTCCTAAGGCTTCCACTAGATGTAAACAGTCTTTAGAACCTTGTTTCAGGCTTCTACTGTGAAGGTGGAGAGAATAAGAGCTGTTTCAATCAGGTGTCTGGCAGAAGGCCATGAGCTGGACACGCGCGTGGCCGCGAGAGCGACCTGCGTTCCATTGCATTTCTAAAGACAAAGGAATTGTCCGGTTGAAACATTTTTTAAGATTTATGTTAAAAACATCCTAAAGATTGTATAGAATCATCGTTTGACATGGTGACCCTGGCCCACCTGCAGTGGCTCACACGAGAGGGGACGGAGGAACCGGGGGACAAGGAGGTGATGGTGTCCTGTGTACACAGGGACACGAAGAGGTACCCAACGGTGCCAGTGAGGATAACCACCCCAAGGGGGAATACGAGATGCACGTGGGAGCTGTTCCTAACCTACCAATGTCCATTCTCATCAGTCGAGACTGCCCTCTCTTCTAGGCCCTGTGTAGGAGGGACCTGGGGAGGCAAGCATGGGAGGTAGGAAGAAAAGGAAAAAGGACAGTGGCCTGTGCAACCCAACCCCCGCCACAAAAGGTGTCCACTGGGCCCGAGTCAGACACGGAGGAGGGAGACGACCCCGCTCCGGCAAGCGAGCCACCATGCGAGAAAGACCTCAGGCTCCCCTTTATGGAGGTGGAGGCCCTAGACGGACCTCCCGACACTGGAATCCTCACGGGGCAGTTCGGGATGGCAGTCCCCGATCTCCAGAACGCTAGGGGCCAGGTGATTGCGGTGGATGGCGTACTGTTATCTGGGGTAAGTGATTGGTGCAACCTCCACTTCACAATTTAGCATCATTTATTGTATAAGGTAGTAAAGCATAATGGGGAGACAGAAAAGAGTTGTTACTCATACCCAGCCAATATGTTAGGACTGTGTTGCAGCTTTCCCACACCCACCTGCTTGGGGCACACTTGGGGATGGAGAAAACCAGGGTGTGGATCGGGAACCGGTTCCACTGGCCCGTAGTCAAACGCGCCGTCGAGGACTATTGCTGTAGTTGCCCAGCGTGCTGATCACAGCTCCGAGGGTGCATTATCAAAACCATTTGGTTCCCTTGTCCATTATAGGAGTGCCATTCGAGCGGGTGGCAATGGATCTGGGGTCTATTGGTGAAGACCGCGAGGGGACACCAATACATCCTGGTCATTGTGGATTATGCCACCCGGTATCCTGAGGAAATCCTGCTACGCTGCGGCAGCAAAAGGTACCGCATGGGAGCTCTTCCATTTATTTAGCCTGGTGGGTATTTCGCAGGAACTCCTGATGGACCTTTCATGTCTCTGGTGATGAAAGATGTCTGCAATCTGTTACGAAATACAACAGGTGAGGACCAGTGTGTACCATCCACAAACGAACGGGCTGGTGGAATGCTTCAACAAGACCCTAAAACAGATGCTGAAGAAGGTCATCGAGGGAGACGGGAGGAACTGGAAACAGTTGCTGCCCCACCTGATGTTTTCAGTGCGCGCGGTACCCCAAGCATCCACAGGGTTCTCCCCCTTTGAGTTCCTGTATGGCCGTCGGCCCCGCGGGCTGCTGGACCTAGCCAAGGAGGTCTGGGAGCAGCAGCAGACCCCTCTTCGCAGCGTAGTAGAACATGTGGAGGAGATGAGGGAGAGGATGACCGTGATTTGGCCAGTGGTGAGAGAGCACATGGCCCAGGCGCAACGTGCCCAGGAGCGTGTCAACAACCGTTGTGTCCAACCACGAGAGTTCCAACCAGGTGAGAAGGTCTTGGTGCTGATCCCTACAAGGGAGAGTACATTCCTGGCTACGTGGCATGGGCCCTACGACATCGTTGAGTGAGTATGCGACGTCAACTATAAGGTCCACCAACCGGGGCGGAGAAAACCCCTCCAGCTTTACATTTACTGAAGAAATGGCACGCACGCGAGGTGCTGTGCGTAACGTGGACCCGGCCACAGCAAGGCCCGTCCTCAATCTCGAAGTTGCAATGGGGGAAGACCTCAGGCCGACTCAACGACAAAACATCAGAGAGTTCGTCCAGCGGAATACGACAGTGTTCTCCGAGGTGCCGGGGCGCATGGATCTCGTGGAACATCATATCCACACCCGTCTAGGAGAAAGTGCGTAAACGGCCATACTGGATACCAGAAGCCCAGAGGGTGGCTGTTAGAGGAAATCGTAGTTAAGATGAATAATTATGTATACATTATTGATATTCTAATACTATTATGTTATGATATGAAAAGTAAAAGTTATTGGTTAAGCTGTTACTGAAAATGTAAGCAGAACTAATTTGATTGTCTGTGCCTCTTGGGAAGGTCAAGGGGGAGAAAAAGCTTTTCAGACAAGATAAGAATGTTTGGGTTTTGTTCCATTGGTGAGAGAAATCTGTATCTTTTAGACAGGTTGTAATGTCTGGTTTATGAGGGGAGTAGAAAGCATCTCCGGACCTAAACAAAAAAACAACAGGGCTATCGTGGGAAACTGATGATGTCATTTTGAGTTTATAACCTGTGGAAATCTGTGTATGTGGTTAGTACTCTCTGGAATTAAACGCTCTTTAACCTGGCTTTTAAGACTGGTCTCGATCTACTTCATGCATAATTAATGAACTTACAACTCATTAATGAATTAGAAATGAGTGCTAATTGGTTTTGGCAATTAAAACATTAAAGGAATTTAGAATTCCTCTTTCATTGGTGGTCCAGTGGGAAGTGGCGACAATGCTAGAAATGGGGGTACTGGAGGAGTCACACAGTGAGTGGTCTAGCTCCATAGTGCTGGTTCCGAAACCGGAATGAACCGTCCGCTTCTGTAATGACCTCCGGGGCCTGAACGAGGTCAGTAAGTTCGATGCCTACCCCATGCCCCGGGTGGACGAACTGATCGACCGCTTGGGGATGGCGTCAGGGACGAAGGGGTACTGGCAGGTGCCACTGGCAGAGGCCTCCCGGGAGAAGACCTTCTCCAATCCGGGTGGAGGTCCTGCCAGGTTCTGCCTTTCAGGCTCCAAGGGGCACTAGCGACCTTTCAGCGACTCATGGACCGCATCCTGCGGCCGCACAGTGAGTACGCCGCTGCTTATCTGGACGAAATAATTCACAGCGATTCTCTTTCTCTGTCATCCACAGGTCCTAGCACGGCATTGCGGACACCCTATCCCGGAGGGATGCAAACCTAGCCCTTAGCATGCCTCCCTCCCAGTCAGGTGGGGGTAGGGGGTGGTATCCCAGGAAGTCTACGCCGGGGGGTGGTAATAGAGGGGAGGTATGTGAGGCAACATTGGCTCCCTCTGCTGGGAATACGGGAGCTGGGCACCCCAACACGGACAGCCCTCAGTGGAGGTAATTAGAGGAAGATGCCAACCAGCCATTGAGGCCAAATTAAAGGAGCACAGTGGCACACCGCGAGAGAGAACGGGGAGAGACCGACACCAAGCCACAGTAGAGAAGAAGGACCGAGCCAAACATAAGTGATTTACTTTGTTATGTTTATTTTGTCTCTATGTCAATCTCTGCACCCTCAACCCAACATCCCACGGTTTACCACAAGAGACACAGACACAGAGAGAGCGAGAGACACAGAGAGAGCAAGAGACACAGAGAGAGCAAGAGACACAGAGAGAGCGAGAGACACAGAGAGAGCGAGAGACACAGAGAGAGCGAGAGACACAGAGAGAGCGAGAGACACAGAGAGAGCGAGAGACACAGAGAGAGCGAGAGGGGGAACGTCGGGGGGGTCAGGACGACTCTAAGGGCCTCTGGCTGACAGGGGTGCAGGGGTGCCGGATGGGGGAAAGTCAGGACGATTCTAAGGGCCTCTGGCTGACGGGGGTGCAGGGGTGCCGGATGGGGGGGAAAGTCAGGACGATTCTAAGGGCCTCTGGCTGACAGGGGCTCTAAAGAATTATTAGAACATTATTTTTTTCAATATTATATTATTAACCTATCATCATTAATATAATATTTTATTTACAATTGAGTGAGGAGTGCCGGTGGAGCATCATGTCTCAGCTTCATAAAAGAAAAACCTGGCTTCCAAAAACAAAAATAAAAGAAACACAGGAGAGAGAAAACAAAGGGTGACAGAGTCACCCAATGTTTCACAAAGGAAGGTGGGTGTCGTGAGTGTTGGAAATGAACCTGTTGGCTTAGTCCATAGTGAAATAGGCTGCTTTTACTCCCCTAACATTAGTTGCTTCATATCTTCACAGAACATTCTGTGTTTACATGAAGCTACTCTTTTAATCAATGCAGGCAAACTTTTAGCAAGCTATTCAAAATAAATCAAATTGTCCCTGCCTGGTGCAAGGCCCCCAGCAGCCCTGTCTCCCCAGCCACATACCCCTGAACCAGTCCCGTCTCCCCAGCCACATACCCCTGAACCAGTCCCGTCTCCCCATCCCCATACCCCTGAACCAGCCCCGTCTCCCCAGCCACATACCCCTGAACCAGCCCCGTCTCCCCAGCCACATACCCCTGAACCAGCCCCGTCTCCCCAGCCACATACCCCTGAACCAGCCCAGTCTCCCCAGCCACATACCCCTGAACCAGCCCCGTCTCCCCAGCCACATACCCCTGAACCAGCCCCGTCTCCCCAGCCACATACCCCTGAACCAGCCCAGTCTCCCCAGCCACATACCCCTGAACCAGCCCCGTCTCCCCAGCCACATACCCCTGAACCAGCCCCGTCCCCCCAGCCACATAACCCTGAACCAGTCCCGTCTCCCCATCCCCATACCCGTGTACCCATCCCCATACCCCTGAACCAGCCCCGTCTCCCCATCCACATACCCCTGAACCAGCCCCGTCTCCCCATCCACATACCCCTGAACCAGCCCCGTCTCCCCAGCCACTTACCCCTGAACCAGTCCCGTCTCCCCAGCCACATACCCCTGAACCAGCCCCGTCTCCCCAGCCACATACCCCTGAACCAGCCCCGTCTCCCCAGCCACATACCCCTGAACCAGCCCCGTCCCCCAGCCACATACCCCTGAACCAGTCCCGTCTCCCCATCCCCATACCCGTGTACCCATCCCCATACCCCTGAACCAGCCCCGTCTCCCCATCCACATACCCCTGAACCAGCCCCGTCTCCCCATCCACATACCCCTGAACCAGCCCCGTCTCCCCATCCCCATCCCCCTGAACCAGCCCCGTCTCCCCATACCCCTGAACCAGCCCCGTCTCCCCATCCCCATCCCCCTGAACCAGCCCCGTCTCCCCATCCCCATACCCCTGAACCAGCCCCGTCTCCCCATCCCCATACCCCTGAACCAGCCCCGTCTCCCCATCCCCCTGAACCAGCCCCTTCTCCTAATCCCCATACCCCTGAACCAGCCCCGTCTCCTCATCCCCATACCCATGAACCAGCCCCGTCTCCCCAGCCACATCCCCCTGAACCAGCCCTGTCTCCCCAGCCACATACCCCTGAACCAGTCCCGTCTCCCCAGCCACATACCCCTGAACCAGCCCCGTCTCCCCATCCCCATACCCCTGAACCAGCCCCGTCTCCCCATCCCCCTGAACCAGCCCCTTCTCCTAATCCCCATACCCCTGAACCAGCCCCGTCTCCTCATCCCCATACCCCTGAACCAGCCCCGTCTCCCCAGCCACATCCCCCTGAACCAGCCCCGTCTCCCCAGCCACATACCCCTGAACCAGCCCCGTCTCCCCAGCCACATACCCCTGAACCAGCCCAGTCTCCCCAGCCACATACCCCTGAACCAGCCCAGTCTCCCCAGCCACATACCCCTGAACCAGCCCCGTCTCCCCAGCCACATACGCCTGAACCAGCCCCGTCCCCCAGCCACATACCCCTGAACCAGTCCCGTCTCCCCATCCCCATACCCGTGTACCCATCCCCATACCCCTGAACCAGCCCCGTCTCCCCATCCACATACCCCTGAACCAGCCCCGTCTCCCCATCCCCATACCCCTGAACCAGCCCCGTCCCCCCAGCCACATACCCCTGAACCAGTCCCGTCTCCCCATCCCCATACCCGTGTACCCATCCCCATACCCCTGAACCAGCCCCGTCTCCCCATCCACATACCCCTGAACCAGCCCCGTCTCCCCATCCCCATACCCCTGAACCAGCCCCGTCTCCCCATCCCCCTGCACCAGCCCCTTCTCCCCATCCCCATACCCCTGAACCAGCCCCGTCTCCCCATCCCCATACCCCTGAACCAGCCCCGTCTCCCCATCCCCATACCCCGTCTCCCCATCCCCCCATCCCCATACCCCGTCTCCCCATCCCCATACCCCTGAACCAGCCCCGTCTCCCCATCCCCATCCCCCTGAACCAGCCCCGTCTCCCCATCCCCATCCCCCTGAACCAGCCCCGTCTCCCCATCCCCATACCCCTGAACCAGCCCCGTCTCCCCATCCCCATCCCCCTGAACCAGCCCCGTCTCCCCATCCCCATCCCCCTGAACCAGCCCCGTCTCCCCATCCCCATACCCCTGAACCAGCCCCGTCTCCCCATCCCCATACCCCTGAACCAGCCGCGTCTCTCCATCCCCATACCCCTGAACCAGCCCCGTCGCCCCATCCCCATACCCCTGAACCAGCCCTGTCTCCCCATCCCCATCCCCCTGAACCAGCCCCGTCTCCCCATCCCCATCCCCCTGAACCAGCCCCGTCTCCCCATCCCCATCCCCCTGAACCAGCCCCGTCTCCCCATCCCCATCCCCCTGAACCAGCCCCGTCGCCACATCCCCATACCCCTGAACCAGCCCAGTCTCCCCATCCCCATAACCCTGAACCAGCCCCGTCGCCCCATCCCCATCCCCCTGAACAAGCCCCGTCTCCCCATCCCCATCCCCCTGAACCAGCCCCGTCTCCCCATCCCCATACCCCTGAACCAGCCCCGTCGCCCCATCCCCATATCCCTGAACCAGCCCCGTCTCCCCATCCCCATACCCCTGAACCAGCCCTGTCTCCCCATCAACAGACCCCTGAACCAGCCCCGTCTCCCCATTCCCATACCACTGAACCAGCCCTGTCTGTCTCCCCATCCCCATCCCCCTGAACCAGCCCAGTCTCCCCATCCCCAAACCCCTGAACCACAGTTTGGTGAGGATAAAGGCCCTTCTGTGTGCCAACCACTGATCATGAAGTATTCCAGAGATCTGACACCTGAGTTTCAACATGAAGTAAGACACCTGAACACTGTATATGCTGCCACTTTCCCCCTAACTTGTCCCCTCTTGGTCTCCTGAACACTGTATATGCTGCCACTTTCCCCCTAACTTGTCCCCTCTTGGTCTCCTGACACCTGAACACTGTATATGCTGCCACTCCCCCCTAACTTGTCCCCTCTTGGTCTCCTGAACACTGTATATGCTGCCACTTTCCCCCTAACTTGTCCCCTCTTGGTCTCATGAACACTGTATATGCTGCCACTTCCCCCCCTAACTTGTCCCCTCTTGGTCTCCTGACACCTGATCACTGTATATGCTGCCACTTTCCCCCTAACTTGTCCCCTCTTTGTCTCCTGAACACTGTATATGCTGCCACTTACCCCCCCTAACTTGTCCCCTCTTTGTCTCCTGACACCTGAACACTGTATATGCTGCCACTTCCCCCTAACTTGTCCCCTCTTGGTCTCCTGAACACTGTATATGCTGCCACTTTCCCCCTAACTTGTCCCCTCTTGGTCTCCTGAACACTGTATATGCTGCCACTTCCCCCTAACTTGTCCCCTCTTTGTCTCCTGACACCTGAACACTGTATATGCTGCCACTTTCCCCCCTAACTTGTCCCCTCTTGGTCTCCTGAACACTGTATATGCTGCCACTTTCCCCCTAACTTGTCCCCTCTTGGTCTCCTGAACACTGTATATGTTGCCACTTCCCCCTAACTTGTCCCCTCTTTGTCTCCTGACACCTGAACACTGTATATGCTGCCACTTTCCCCCCTAACTTGTCCCCTCTTTGTCTCCTGAACACTGTATATGCTGCCACTTACCCCCCTAACTTGTCCCCTCTTTGTCTCCTGACACCTGAACACTGTATATGCTGCCACTTACCCCCACTAACTTGTTCCCTCTTGGTCTCCTGACACCAGAACACTGTATATGCTGCCACTTTCCCCCTAACTTGTCCCCTCTTGGTCTCCTGAACACTGTATATGCTGCCACTTTCCCCCTAACTTGTTCCCTCTTGGTCTCCTGACACCTGAACACTGTATATGCTGCCACTTTCCCCCTAACTTGTCCCCTCTTGGTCTCCTGAACACTGTATATGCTGCCACTTTCCCCCTAACTTGTCCCCTCTTGGTCTCATGAACACTGTATATGCTGCCACTTACCCCCCCTAACTTGTCCCCGCTTGGTCTCCTGACACCTGATCACTGTATATGCTGCCACTTCCCCCTAACTTGTCCCCTCTTTGTCTCCTGAACACTGTATATGCTGCCACTTACCCCCCCTAACTTGTCCCCTCTTTGTCTCCTGAACACTGTATATGCTGCCACTTACCCCCACTAACGTGTTCCCTCTTGGTCTCCTGACACCTGAACTCTGTATATGCTGCCACTTCCCCCTCTAACTTGTTCCCTCTTGATCTCCTGAACACTGTATATGCTGCCACTTCCCCCTAACTTGTTCCCTCTTGGTCTCCTGAACACTGTATATGCTGCCACTCCCCCCCCTAACTTGTCCCCTCTTGGTCTCCTGAACACTGTATATGCTGCCACTTACCCCCACTAACTTGTTCCCTCTTGGTCTCCTGACACCTGAACTCTGTATATGCTGCCACTTCCCCCTCTAACTTGTTCCCTCTTGATCTCCTGAACACTGTATATGCTGCCACTTCCCCCCTAACTTGTTCCCTCTTGGTCTCCTGAACACTGTATATGCTGCCACTTTCCCCCTAACTTGTCCCCTCTTGGTCTCCTGAACACTGTATATGCTGCCACTTCCCCCTAACTTGTCCCCTCTTTGTCTCCTGACACCTGAACACTGTATATGCTGCCACTTTCCCCCTAACTTGTCCCCTCTTGGTCTCCTGAACACTGTATATGCTGCCACTTTCCCCCTAACTTGTCCCCTCTTGGTCTCCTGAACACTGTATATGCTGCCACTTCCCCCTAACTTGTCCCCTCTTTGTCTCCTGACACCTGAACACTGTATATGCTGCCACTTTCCCCCCCTAACTTGTCCCCTCTTGGTCTCATGAACACTGTATATGCTGCCACTTACCCCCTAACTTGTCCCCTCTTGGTCTCCTGACACCTGAACTCACTGCCACTTCCCCCTCTACTTGTTCCCTCTTGATCTCCTGAACACTGTATATGCCCCCTAACTTGTTCCCTCTTGGTCTCCTGAACACTGTATATGCTGCCACCCCCCCCTAACTTGTCCCCTCTTGGTCTCCTGAACACTGTATATGCTGCCACTTACCCCCCTAACTTGTTCCCTCTTGGTCTCCTGACACCTGAACTCTGTATATGCTGCCACGTCCCCCTCTAACTTGTTCCCTCTTGATCTCCTGAACACTGTATATGCTGCCACTTCCCCCTAACTTGTTCCCTCTTGGTCTCCTGAACACTGTATATGCTGCCACTCCCCCCCTAACTTGTCCCGTCTTGGTCTCCTGAACACTGTATATGCTGCCACTTCCCCCTAACTTGTCCCCTCTGTCTCCTGACACCTGAACACTGTATATGCTGCCACTTACCCCCCATAACTTGTCCCCTCTTTGTCTCCTGACACCTGAACACTGTATATGCTGCCACTTCCCCCTAACTTGTCTCTCTTTGTCTCCTGACACCTGAACACTGTATATGCTGCCACTTACCCCCTAACTTGTTCCCTCTTGGTCTCCTGAACACTGTATATGCTGCCACTTACCCCCTAACTTGTTCCCTCTTGGTCTCCTGAACACTGTATATGCTGCCACTTTCCCCCCATAACTTGTTCCCTCTTGGTCTCCTGACACCTGAACACTGTATATGCTGCCACTTCCCCCTAACTTGTCCCCTCTTGGTCTCCTGACACCTGAACACTGTATATGCTGCCACTTCCCCCTAACTTGTTCCCTCTTGGTCTCCTGAACACTGTATATGCTGCCACTTCCCCCTAACGTGTCCCCTCTGTCTCCTGACACCTGAACACTGTATACGCTGCCACTTTCCCCCCATAACTTGTTCCCTCTTGGTCTCCTGACACCTGAACACTGTATATGCTGCCACTTCCCCCTAACTTGTCTCCTCTTTGTCTCCTGACACCTGAACACTGTATATGCTGCCACTTACCCCCCTAACTTGTTCCCTCTTGGTCTCCTGAACACTTGTTACCCCCCTAACTTGTTCTCTTGGTCTCCTGAACACTGTATATGCTGCCACTTACCCCCTAACTTGTTCCCTCTTGGTCTCCTGAACACTGTATATGCTGCCACTTCCCCCTAACTTGTTCCCTCTTGGTCTCCTGAACACTGTATATGCTGCCACTTTCCCCCTAACTTGTCCCCTCTTGGTCTCCTGAACACTGTATATGCTGCCACTTCCCCCTAACTTGTCCCCTCTTTGTCTCCTGACACCTGAACACTGTATATGCTGCCACTTTCCCCCTAACTTGTCCCCTCTTGGTCTCCTGAACACTGTATATGCTGCCACTTTCCCCCTAACTTGTCCCCTCTTGGTCTCCTGAACACTGTATATGCTGCCACTTCCCCCTAACTTGTCCCCTCTTTGTCTCCTGACACCTGAACACTGTATATGCTGCCACTTTCCCCCCTAACTTGTCCCCTCTTGGTCTCTGAACACTGTATATGCTGCCACTTACCCCCTAACTTGTCCCCTTCTTGGTCTCCTGACACCTGATCACTGTATATGCTGCCACTTTCCCCCTAACTTGTCCCCTCTTTGTCTCCTGAACACTGTATATGCTGCCACTTACCCCCCCTAACTTGTCCCCTCTTGGTCTCCTGACACCTGAACTCTGTATATGCTGCCACTTCCCCTCTAACTTGTTCCCTCTTGATCTCCTGAACACTGTATATGCTGCCACTTCCCCCTAACTTGTTCCCTCTTGGTCTCCTGAACACTGTATATGCTGCCACTCCCCCCTAACTTGTCCCGTCTTGGTCTCCTGAACACTGTATATGCTGCCACTTCCCCCTAACTTGTCCCCTCTGTCTCCTGACACCTGAACACTGTATATGCTGCCACTTACCCCCCATAACTTGTCCCTCTTTGTCTCCTGACACCTGAACACTGTATATGCTGCCACTTCCCCCTAACTTGTCTCCTCTTTGTCTCCTGACACCTGAACACTGTATATGCTGCCACTTACCCCCTAACTTGTTCCCTCTTGGTCTCCTGAACACTGTATATGCTGCCACTTACCCCCTAACTTGTTCCCTCTTGGTCTCCTGAACACTGTATATGCTGCCACTTTCCCCCATAACTTGTTCCCTCTTGGTCTCCTGACACCTGAACACTGTATATGCTGCCACTTCCCCCTAACTTGTCCCCTCTTGGTCTCCTGACACCTGAACACTGTATATGCTGCCACTTCCCCCTAACTTGTTCCCTCTTGGTCTCCTGAACACTGTATATGCTGCCACTTCCCCCTAACGTGTCCCCTCTGTCTCCTGACACCTGAACACTGTATACGCTGCCACTTTCCCCCATAACTTGTTCCCTCTTGGTCTCCTGACACCTGAACACTGTATATGCTGCCACTTCCCCCTAACTTGTCTCCTCTTTGTCTCCTGACACCTGAACACTGTATATGCTGCCACTTACCCCCCTAACTTGTTCCCTCTTGGTCTCCTGAACACTGTATATGCTGCCACTTACCCCCTAACTTGTTCCCTCTTGGTCTCCTGAACACTGTATATGCTGCCACTTACCCCCTAACTTGTTCCCTCTTGGTCTCCTGAACACTGTATATGCTGCCACTTTCCCCCATAACTTGTTCCCTCTTGGTCTCCTGACACCTGAACACTGTATATGCTGCCACTTCCCCCTAACTTGTTCCCTCTTGGTCTCCTGAACACTGTATATGCTGCCACTTCCCCCCCCAACGTGTCCCCTCTGTCTCCTGACACCTGAACACTGTATATGCTGCCACTTCCCCTCCTAACTTGTCTCCTCTTTGTCTCCTGACACCTGAACACTGTATATGCTGCCACTTACCCCCTAACTTGTTCCCTCTTGGTCTCCTGAACACTGTATATGCTGCCACTTACCCCCCCTAACTTGTTCCCTCTTGGTCTCCTGAACACTGTATATGCTACCACTTCCCCCCCTAACTTGTTCCCTCGGTCTCCTGCATGTAATTTGTAAGATTCAGCTGCAAAGCATATTTGGAGAAGTGTGCATTGCTTTACGTATATTTTGCACACTGCCTGTGACTGTTGCTGATGGTGAGAGAGCTTCCAGTAAGCTAAAACTGATTTTTAAAAACTATTTGAGGTCCACTATGTCCTAGGACAGGCTTTGCAGTCTTGACAAGCTGTCCATTGAAAGTCAGTTAGCTAGAAAGCTGGACTTCAAAGACTTGATCAGTGACTTTGCTAGCAAGAAGGCTTGGCCCTGGGCTCTTGGTGAGTAAGGCTGAGCAAGGGCCAGTGATAACTGTTTAATGGCTGTGGATACTGGATCACTACACACATGATGCCCACAGGCTGAGAACAAGACTGAGAACAGACTGAGAACAAGATATATCTCAAAGTAATGGCTGGATTGCCATAAAATGTGTTGTGCACAATCAAGACCGCAAGTGGAAGAAACCTATTGATTTGGTGACCTCTTGACCTTTCCTCTAGCACCACTATCAGGCCTTTTCATTTCCATTTTGTTTTCCACCTTTCCAGCTGCTTATTTTCTTGTTGGTATGTAACTTAGTTCAACAATCTGCTGCTGATTTGATTATTTGGTTTGTTATATCATTCTATAGATGCTCATGTTCATCATGTATATTTAAGTAATATTTATTTTAAGTTATTCATTAATGCTAATGTAAAAGACATCCATTAGCACATTTCTGATAGAGGGGATCAGTCTTGCTTCAAATAGTGAATTCCACTGTATGGAGAATGTTGCACACATGTCTGCACAGGGTTCTATTTCCACAGCTCAGTGTCAGTAAATATCCTACAGTAAATAATGGACTACAAGAGAGTTGCAAGGCTGCAGAGCTACGGTTATTTAATTCAAGCTTTCAACGGGTTGATTGGGATCTGGAGGTGTGTGATATACACAGCCATCCCAAAATCCCTGGCGGTGCTCCTGTGTGTGTGTGTGTGTGTGTGTGTGTGTGTGTGTGTGTGTGTGTGTGTGTGTGTGTGTGTGTGTGTGTGTGTGTGTGTGTGTGTGTGTGTGTGTGTGTGTGTGTGTGTGCCACAGAAACATGATGACACTGGCCAATGACATTTGACAGGAACAACAGAGATTATCTGCTGTTCTTTTGTGCTTAGTGTTGAGCCTTTCACCAGCACCTGGGCGAACACACACATGACCTTTTATATAGACTCACTGTGGAGTCTACAGAGAGGCTGGTCTACAGCTGGTAGGGTGGCAAATCTATCAAACACCAGAGTGTCATAGAGGGATTCAACAGATCTGTATTTGGGCCACATTTGGCACTGGCAAAATGTCACTTCATTATAGTAGCGTGTGTGTTCACCTGTGGCTTTCTGTCGGACATTGTTGCGGGCCTTCTCCACGCCAGGGGCCCCTGAGGTGGTAGCGCTGCGGAACCTCATGGGCTCCTGGACCCCCTGCTGGTCTCCCTGGTTCCTCCAGCTCAGAGAGAAGGACCTGGCCACCGCTGCTGCCTTCTGGGAGTCCTGGACCACTCCTGAGAGACATACAGAGAGAGAGAGACAGACACATAAATAATATCAATAGAAAATAAAAAAGAGAAACGGAATCTTGAGTTTTACCATTGCTGCTATCTGAACTGAGGCTTATACTGCATTCCTCACCACTATCCCTGCATCTCTCCCCCCTTCTCTCTCTCCCCCCTGCCACCCTCTCCCTCTCTCCCCCTACCACCCTCTCTCTCCCTCTCTCTCCCCTCTCTCCTCCCTCCCTCTCTCTATCTCTATCTCCCCCTGCCACCCTTTCCCTCTCTCCCCCTGCCACCCTCTCTCTCCCTCCTCTCTCTCCCTCTCTCTCCCCTCTCTCCTCCCTCCCTCGCTCTATCTCTATCTCCCCCTGCCACCCTTTCCCTCTCTCCCCCTGCCACCCTCTCCCTCTATCCCCCTTCTCTCTCTCCCTCCCTCTCTCTGACCCCATCTCTCTGACCCCATCTCTCCCTGCCACCCCATCTCTCTCCCCTGCCCCCCTCTCTCTCCCTGCCACCCCCCCTCTCTCCCCCCCCCTCTCTCTCTCTCCCTCCTTACCCCGTCCCCTCTGTTTCTTCTCCTTCTGTTCACTGAGTTTGTCCAGGGGCAGGTTGCTCATGTCCAGGCCGTAGACGGAGCGGGCCAGGACAGCGGTCAGAGAATCCATGATGCTGGCCCACTCTGTCACCAGCTCCTCCCAGCCTGTCAGAGACGACAGCACAGACAGCAGCTCGTCCCACAGCTCCCGAGAGATGAAGACACACAGGTTGGCCCGTACCCACGCCACGATGATTGTCTGGGGGAGGATGTACAGGGGCACACAAAACATATCTCATTAATCATCAGGGCCAGACAGCTGGTTCTCATTGGCTTGGAATCAAAACACCAACAACGTACAAGCCAATATAGCTGCAACATTAAAGTTACCCAAAGGGAGCAGATTTGTCCTGTTTAAAACATGTCAAATGTTGTTTTATCTCTGTAATACTACTGCTCATTAGCAATTTTATCAATTTGTCTTTAGCTAACCCAGATAGGTTCCCAATCTCCCAACCTCATAACTAACTACCCAGAAGCCATTTCAGGCTACCAAGTTAGAGTAGCTAGCTTGTCTAACTATATTTTACATGACTGCTGGCAAGGTTGGTAGACAATAGAAAAGCAAGCACTTACTAAATGTACTGAATAAGACATTCCTTTCAATATTTTACCCAGATTTTAGTAAAGATGCAGAGAAGCATATTTGTTTCTTTAAAGGGAAATGCTTAAATATGCAGAACTGACTTATTTTTTATGTTTTTATTTTTTTTATTTTTTTTTTACATAGAATTAAACAATGGTTATGGCTCGGCAGGAAAAAGCAGTTTCACATGTTTGATAATGCAAAATTGTCCAACAGTCCCCCTCTGGACCACCACCCAGCAATCTTCACGTACATTGTGCCGTCTCAGACTTATGGGGTGCTTGACTCCCCTGAACATTAACACATTATATTGTCATCATGGGCAACAACCATTTCCTGTAGCTTAGTAGGGCTTCCTCTAACAGAGGTATCAGAACAACTAACAGTAAGAGAGGATATAGGAGCAATAGGATGATCCCCAGATAGACTTACCCTGAAGAGGATGGCAGCCAGGCTCTCAGCGAAGAGGTCTTTTCTTTGGTTCTCCTGAGGCCTCTTCATCACCGCCTCAGTGATCCTCAGCAGCACCTGTAGCATCTGCTGCCTAGACACACACACAGACACACGGACACACGGACACACACACACACACACACACACCAGGACAAACACACACAAACACCAGGACAAACACACACAAACACCAGGACAAACACACACACACACCAGGACAAACACACCAGGACAAACACACCAGGACACACACACACCAGGACAAACACACCGGGACACACGTACACACACCAGGACACACGTACACACACCAGGACACACACACACCAGGACACACACACACCAGGACACACACACACCAGGACATACACACACACACACACCAAGACACACACACACACACCAAGACACACACACACACCAAGACACACACACACACCAAGACACACACACACCAAGACACACACACACCAAGACACACACACACCAAGACACACACACACCAAGACACACACACACACACCAAGACACACACACACACACCAAGACAAACACACCAGGACAAACACACCAGGACAAACACACCAGGACAAACACACCAGGACAAACACACCAGGACAAACACACCAGGACAAACACACCAGGACAAACACACACACACCAGGACAAACACACACACACCAGGACAAACACACACACACCAAGACACACACACACCAAGACACACACACACACACACACACCAAGACACACACACACACACCAAGACACACACACACACACCAAGACAAACACACACACACCAAGACAAAAACACACCAAGACAAACACACCAGGACAAACACACCAGGACAAACACACCAGGACAAACACACTAGGACAAACACACCAGGACAAACACACACACACCAGGACAAACACACACACACCAGGACAAACACACACACACCAGGACACACACACCAGGGGACACACGGACACACACACCAGGATACACACACACCAGAGGGCATTAGTCCATCATCGTCCATCACAGTGTCTCAGTAGATGAGTATACAACAGTTTCTGTCCAGGTCTTTCTGGTAATACAGTCCTTCAGGTACAAGCAAAAGCGTGGTTTAGAATGATTGCATTAAACTAGTGGGTGTACACAATACACAGTCTATATCCGTACGTGTATGAGGTGCTGACTGCCGTACCATGTCTGTGTGTTCATGGCGTGCTCCATGATCATGTGGCGGTAGATGCTCAGCACCCCCTTGCACACCTCCACCTGGTTGTCCAGTAGTTTGGGCACGTCCTGGCACGGCTCCAGTAGAAACACGTTGGCAGAGTTGGTCAGGAACACCTGGGAAAGAGCAACGAATAAACTATGGTCAGGGTTGATGAGATACAAACACATTGCTGGCCACAGAGGTCAAACAGAGGTTACAAAAGACAGAGGACACACTCTCACTCTCTCAAAATACACACACGACCACGTACCACACACATGACCACACACACACGACCACGCACAACCACGTACCACACACACGCACGTACCACACACACGCACAACCACGTACCACACACACGCACAACCACGTACCACACACACGCACAACCACGTACCACACACACAACCACGTACCACACACACACGCACAGCCACGTACCACACACACGCACAACCACGTACCACACACACGCACAACCACACACACGCACAACCACGTACCACACACACAACCACGTACCACACACACGCACAACCACGTACCCCACACACACGCACAACCACGTACCCCACACACACGCACAACCACGTACCCCACACACACGCACAACCACGTACCCCCCACACACGCACACCACACACCCCCCACACACACACACACACACACACACACACACACACACACACACACACACACACACACACACACACACACACACACACACACACACACACACACACACACACACACACACACACACACACACACACACACACACCTGCAGGGTGGGTTGGATGCCAGCCTTGATGTCTCTGTTCTGTTCCTCAGTGAGACAGCCCCGGCTGATGGCACTGCTGAAAGAGTATGTTCTTCCCCAACTGGATGAACGCTTGTGACCGTGACTTTTCAACACCTGCCGGAGGACAGGACCAGCCAGTCAGCACGTGAGTATGAAAGTGGTTGTGTTTCTCAATGACAATTTCTGATTTAATGTTAGTGCGTGTGTGTCCACTGACTTGTTGTGCTGTTTGTGTTTGTGTGTGTGTTTGTTTGTGTCATTGACATTACCGGTGTGTGTGTGTTGTCAGTCTCAGTGATGAGCAGCTGCTCAGGGTTCTCCTCCACCTCAGCCTGTCTGCTCTTCTCTGGCTCCGTCATGAAGCCTGGCTTCTCCTGCAGGATCCACTTCCTGTACACCTTGATCACCTTCCGGGTCGCTGACGTCTCACAGGAGGGCAACAGGAAGGCCTGGAGCAGGACGACACAGACAGTTATTAAACAGTATTATACATGAGAAAACAATGGCCAGATGTATTGGATAATGAATACATTTATCTTCAGGATCATGAGAGCAAGAAGGTGTTTGTTAAATGGCATAAAGCAGATGTGGTTGGACAAACGTTCCAATTCTTTATTTAATTTGCTCCAACTAAGATGATAGCGTTGATGTAGTGATAGTGTCTTTCCACTAGAGAGCAGTACAATGCAACTAATAACATAACATGGTCTCCTATTCAGCATCATGTTTAAAAGCTAGCAGAGTATGAGAGGAAATCAGCTTCACAACTAAAACTACCCTTGCATAAGAAAAGCACCGTTTATACTCTCATTGAATCACATGGAATCTCTTCGCCATCATCTCTCTGCGGGCTGTACCTGGTGAAAGACCTCGTTGACGAAGTTGATGTTGTCCCGTGTGGAGAGCAGGATGCCGTGCACCATGTCGTAGACGCTGCGGTGCTCCTCGTCGATGCTGCACAGGCTGGAGTCGCTGGGGCGCCGGTCAGACAGCGTGCTACTGTTAGAGTGGCTCTTCTCTGGCTCTGTAGGGCCGTGGGGCTCCTCACTACCACCACGGTCTTTATCCCTCTCCTTCTCCTGACTGCTACTGCCTGCAGTGACAGTCTGAACACACAGCACGGCCAGGGTTTGGACAGAGTACCAGTGAGAGGTCGAGAAGGTTTAGGGCTGGATTCCAGTATAAATTATATTAAGCAAAAATGATTCCAAACTTCTCCTTCGATTTGACCATTCAATATTTTCTGCATGGTGTCAAACTGAACCTGGGTGACAGGACAGCATACGACAGTGGACCTACCTGGATGAGTTTGGGGATGACCTCGTTCGTCCCGTTCTTGGCGCTGGGGGTGCTGATGTACTTCTTGTCCAGGAAGAAGGTGACCAGCCAGGTGATAAAGGCCACACGGGGAGCTAGGTACTGGTCCCTCGTACAGAACGTGCTCTCGTTGTTACGGGTCACTGGGACATACAGAGGCTTTGGTCTGTGGTGGGGGAGGTCTGGGGAAGAGGAGAGAGAGAAACAAAGAGAGAGACAGAAACACAGAGACAGACAGAGACAGAGATTCAGAGAAAGAGACAGAGAGACACAGAGCGAGCAAGAAGAAGATAAAGGGAGAGAGTTAAAGAGACAGAAAGTGGGTGGATAATTTCACAAGATTCAAATGCTCTGCTCTCTTTGGTTTCACTGTCAGCTAAGACTGGTCATCATACGAACATTTTTAATTCCGCCCTGAAAGTCATAGACCTGAATGTACCAGGATAATTACAGTGAACCAGTCTCATGGACCAGGTTATTGTGTCAAAGGATTTTAATTACTTTAATGCATCACGAAACCACTTTTAAACATGGCTTCAATACCTTTGAATTAACTGGCAATTAGCCCAAAAAATGGATGTAATTCATCATAAGACAAGAGAGTACATCATTACAACAGGGGAGATGGAGAAAAGCTTCAGGTTCATGACAAGACATCTAAATGGCCTAACTCAGGAATATATGTGTATTTACTGTAGTAATTAGCTTGTGGGTCAAGTTTTGGATTTGGTAAAGGCCTGATGCTGCAATTACACAACAGAACTGGTTCAACAGAGGAAGATGCTATTACACCCCCCTCCAAAGCGGTTTCTAAGGAGGGTAACTAATATACTATTTGCGACACGCAACAACAAAAAAATAGCAATATGTCAGAAAGAGAGTAAAGTTACACATGAAGTATCTCAACAGAAGTGCAAATGGTCCCATATTCACATGACAGTATAATAGCTCACGGTAAAGGGAAAACCCACACTCACCCAGACACTCACCCAGACACTCACCCGCCCACCCAGACATTCACCCGCCCACCCAGACACACACACCCACCCCCACACACCTACCTAAAAGTGGCTTGTAGAGGTTGGTGAGCTTGGTGAAGGAGGGGAAGAGGTGAGGAAGGTAGTACTTCTTGAACAGACTGAAGAGGAACCTGAAGCCGGTGTCCTGGTTGTCTTTGTTCCTCCACTCTAAACTAGACGCCTTTCAGACACAACGAGAGACTACTCAGCCAGACAAGAGTCCCAGACAAGCTCTATACTGGATCCCTTACTTTGTTTTACAGTAAAGAACTCATTTAATTGGATTGTGCATTTTGAAAGAATTGGACCAGGGCCACATTCGGATTCTGCCAGTGCCGTGTAGATAGGACTGTTTTGTAGCTGGAGCCTCACCTGGACAACCATGAACTTGAGCAGGGTTTGGAGGATGTAGCAGGTCTGGTCATCTGCCAGCTTCTCCCCTGGCACAGCTGGCACCAGTGGGGTGATCTCCTCAGGCACCACCTTGGCTGTTGTGGGAAAGAGAGAGAGTGAGAGGGAAAGAGAGAGCAAGAGGGAAAGAGAGAGCAAGAGAGAGAGAGGGAGGGAGGGAGAGCAAGAGGGAAAGAGAGAGCAAGAGAGAGAGAGGGAGGGAGGGAGAGCAAGAGGGAAAGAGAGAGCAAGAGAGAGAGAGGGAGGGAGGGAGAGCAAGAGGGAAAGAGAGAGCAAGAGAGAGAGAGGGAGGGAGGGAGAGCAAGAGGGAAAGAGAGAGCAAGAGAGAGAGAGGGAGGGAGGGAGGGAGAGCAAGAGGGAAAGAGAGAGCAAGAGAGAGAGAGGGAGGGAGGGAGAGCAAGAGGGAAAGAGAGAGCAAGAGTGAGAGAGGGAGGGAGGGAGGGAGGGAGAGCAAGAGGGAGAGAGAGCAAGAGAGGAGAGGAAGGGAGAGCAAGAGGAAAAGAGAGAGCAAGAGAGAGAGAGGGAGGGAGGGAGAGCAAGAGGGAAAGAGAGAGCAAGAGAGAGAGAGAGGGAGGGAAAGAGAGAGCAAGAGAGAGAGAGAGGGAGGGAAAGAGAGAGCAAGAGAGAGAGAGGGAGGGAGGGAGAGCAAGAGGGAAAGAGAGAGCAAGAGAGAGGGAGGGAGAGCAAGAGGGAAAGAGAGAGCAAGAGAGAGCAAGAGAGAGAGAGGGAGGGAGAGCAAGAGGGAAAGAGAGAGCAAGAGAGAGGGAGGGGAGAGCAAGAGGGAAAGAGAGAGCAAGAGAGAGCAAGAGAGAGGGAGGGGAGAGCAAGAGGGAAAGAGAGAGCAAGAGAGAGCAAGAGAGAGAGGGAGGGAGAGCAAGAGGGAAAGAGAGAGCAGAGAGAGGGGAGGGAGAGCAAGATGGAAAGAGAGAGCAAGAGAGAGAGAAGAGGGAGGGAGAGCAAGAGGGAAAGAGAGCAAGAGAGAGAGAGAGGGAGGGAGAGCAAGAGGGAAAGAGAGAGCAAGAGAGAGGGAGGGAGGGAGAGCAAGAGGAAAGAGAGAGCAAGAGAGAGAGAGAGAGGGAGAGCAAGAGGGAAAGAGAGAGCAAGAGAGAGAGAGAGAGAGAGGGAGGGAGAGCAAGAGGGAAAGAGAGAGCAAGAGAGAGAGAGAGAGGGAGGGAGAGCAAGAGGGAAAGAGAGCAAGAGAGAGAGAGAGGGAGGGAGAGCAAGAGGGAAAGAGAGAGCAAGAGAGAGAGAGGGAGGGAGGGAGAGCAAGAGGGAAAGAGAGAGCAAGAGAGAGAGAGAGAGGGAGAGCAAGAGGGAAAGAGAGAGCAAGAGAGAGAGAGAGAGGGAGAGCAAGAGGGAAAGAGAGAGCAAGAGAGAGAGAGAGAGAGAGGGAGGGAGAGCAAGAGGGAAAGAGAGAGCAAGAGAGAGAGAGGGAGGGAGGGAGAGCAAGAGGGAAAGAGAGAGCAAGAAGAGAGAGAGGGAGGGAGGGAGAGCAAGAGGGAGAGAGAGAGAGAGGGAGGGAGGGAGAGCAAGAGGGAAAGAGAGAGCAAGAGAGAGAGAGGGAGGGAGGGAGAGCAAGAGGGAAAGAGAGAGCAAGAGAGAGAGAGGGAGGGAGGGAGAGCAAGAGGGAAAGAGAGAGAAAGAGAGAGAGAGGGAGGGAGGGAGAGCAAGAGGGAAAGAGAGAGCAAGAGAGAGGAGAGGGAGGGAGGGAGGGAGGGAGGGAGGGAGGGAGGGAGGGAGGGAGGGAGGGAGGGAGGGAGGGAGGGAGGGAGAGCAAGAGGGAAAGAGAGAGCAAGAGAGAGAGAGAGAGGGAGGGAGAGCAAGTGGGAAAGAGAGAGCAAGAGAGAGAGAGAGAGAGAGAGAGAGAGCAAGAGAGAGAGGGAGGGAGAGCAAGAGAGAGAGAGGGAGGGAGAGCAAGAGGGAAAGAGAGAGCAAGAGAGAGGAAGGGAGAGCAAGAGGGAAAGAGAGAGCAAGAGAGAGAGAGCGAGAGAGAGGGAGACACACTGATGAACACTATATTACTAATAACAAAACAGTTCTAAACTTTCTGAGGAGTGAGGACAACCTTCATCTCACCCCAGCAGCCTACTTCATGAAACAATCAGTGTAATTCCCCAAGGACCCAGACAATTACAGTCAACAGTACCAGCTCAATTTGCACAACTTCCAGTTAGTACTGAAATAGGACTTGAAAACAAGCTGGGACACATTCAGCTGTAGCGGAAGCGGACCAGAATATGGAGGGGGGGGGGGGGGCACTAAGGAGGTTTGAGTGTTTGTGTGATGTTGAGGGGTCTCACCATCGGAAGGGTTGGAGAAAGGGTTGTAGATGATGGTATCCAGGGTGCAGGGTCCTCTGGTGGAGGGCACGGCAGGGAAGCCTGGCACCAGGCAGGCAAAGATGAGGAACTGTTCCTCTGCACAGTTATTCTGCAGAGCCTGCAGCCACAGCAGGAACAGACGAATTCCCTCACATCTGATCTGCAAGCAGGAGGACAGTGGACATGTTACTATACACAGAACAGGATCATGGTCCTGAAACATGGTGAAACCCCAAAATTGCCCTCGCTAGAAGCCTGTGTTTCAGACATAAGGAAGTGGATGGCTGCAAACTTTCTACTTTTAAACTCGGACAAAACAGAGATGATTGTTCAAAGATATCTTCTGTTGAATCTGACAATTAATCTTGATGGTTGTACAGTCGTCTCAAATAAAATTTAAGGACGTTGGCGTTACTCTGGACCCTGATCTCTCTTTTGACGAACATTTCAAGACTGTTTCAAGGACAGCTTTTTTCCATCTACGTAACATTGCAAAAATCAGAAACTTTCTGTCCAAAAATGATGCAGAAAAATTAATCCATGCTTTTGTTACTTCTAGGTTAGACTACTGCAATGCTCTACTTTCCGGCTACCCGGATAAAGCACTAAATATACTTCAGTTAGTGCTAAATACGGCTGCTAGAATCCTGACTAGAATCAAAAAATTTGATCATATTACTCCAGTGCTAGTCTCCCTACACTGGCTTCCTGTTAAGGCAAGGGCTGATTTCAATGTTTTACTGCTAACCTACAAAGCATTACATGGGCTTGCTCCTACCTATCTTTCTGATTTGGCCCTGCCGTACATACCTACACGTAATAACTTTGTGGGCTATACTCGGCTTTGTCTCAGGATAGTAAGTTGGTGGTTGAAGATAGTGGTGTGGGAGCTGTGCTTTGGCAAAGTGGGTGGGGTTATATCCTTCTTGTTTGGCCCTGTCCGGGGGTATCATCGGATGGGGCCACAGTGTCTCCTGACCCCTCCTGTCTCAGCCTCCAGTATTTATCCTGCAGTAGTTTGTGTCGGGGTCTAGGGTCAGTTTGTTATATCTGAAGTATTTCTCCTGTCTTATCCGGTGTCCTGTGTGAATTTAAGTATGCTCTCTCTAATTCTCTCTTTCTCTCGGAGGACCTGAGCCCTAAGACCATGCCTCAGGACTACCTGGCATGATGACTACTTGCTGTCCCCAGTCCACCTGGTCGTGCTGCTGCTCCAGTTTCAACTGTTCTGCCTGCGGCTATGGAATCCTGACCTGTTCACCGGACGTACTACCTGTCCCAGACCTGCTGTTTTCAACTCTCTAGAGGCAGCAGGAGTGGTAGAGATACTCTTAATGATCGGCTATGAAAAGCCAACTGACATTTACTCCTGAGGTGCTGACTTGCTGCACCCTCGACAACTACTGTGATTATTCTTATTTGACCATGCTGGTCATTTATGAACATTTGAACATCTCCACCCGGCACAGCCAGAAGAGGACTGGCCACCACTCATAGCCTGGTTGCTCTCTAGTTTTCTTCCTCGGTTTTGTCCTTTCTAGGGAGTTTTTCCTAGCCACCGTGCTTCTACACCTGCATTGCTTGCTGTTTGGGGTTTTAGGCTGGGTTTCTGTACAGCACTTTGAGATATCAGCTGATGTACGAAGGGCTATATAAATGAATGTGATTTGATTTGATCAGACTGCTCCGTGTCCTGCACAGTCATGTTGGCGAAAAATGTAAGGGTTTGTGTGAGAAAACTCACAACAATTCTTACCTTGAATGAGTTTCCAGTGTGCAAAAGCTTTTTCAGAATAGAACCTGAAATGGGAAGCGTGCGAGTTTGAACAACAGAACAATCCTGACACCACAGAACAGATATATCTTCCAGTGCTAGACATTGCTCTGCACATTGAACATATACATCGATGGGGCTTTAGTGGAGCGGGTCGAGAGATTAGAGTTCCTCTGTGTCCACGTCACTAAGGCTCTATCATGGTCCAGACACACACCAACTCAGACATGAAGAATGCACGACAACGCCTTCCCCCCCACCCTCCAGGACACTGAAAAGATTTGTCATGGGCCCTCAGATCCTCATAAAGTCCTACAGCTACAGCATTGAGAGCATCTTGACTGGCTACATCACCTCCTGGTATGGCAACTGCTTGGCATCCAACCGCAAGGCGCTACAGAGGGTGGTGAGTACGGCCCAGTGCGTCATTGCCATCCAGGACCTCTATACCAGCGCAGGGCTCTACGCTGACCTTTTTGTTTTTCAAGGAGCACGTGTGCGCATAAGTTGCACGCAAAGAAATTTAGGGGCTCAATTAAATATATTTCTTTGTAGCAATGGTGCACGGTCATGAATCTGCGCTCAGTGTACTCTCCATGGTATTCAGGGCCTGCTGTACAGTGAAATTGCAGCAATTATTGATTTTTTTCTTGGCGCACTGGTGTTCCGAATCAAAATGAGAGTTCGCACAGCAAAATATTTAGGCGCATATGCGAGTAAAATGGTCGCACTGTAGAGCCCCGAGGCTGTGTTAGAAGAAGGCCCACAAAAACGGTCAAAGATTCCAGCCACCCAAGCTATAGACTGTTCTCTCTGCTACAGCATGACAAGCAGTACCGATGCACCAAGTCTGGAACCAACAGAACCCTGAACAGCTTCTACCACCTCAATTACCTAGTACCCTGCACAACGACTCAGTACTGGTACTTCCTGTATATAGCCATGTTATTACCTAGTACCCTGCACAACGACTCAGTACTGGTACTTCCTGTATATAGCCATGTTATTACCTAGTACCCTGCACAACGACTCAGTACTGGTACTTCCTGTATATAGCCATGTTATTACCTAGTACCCTGCACAACGACTCAGTACTGGTACTTTCTGTATATAGCCATGTTATTACCTAGTACCCTGCACAATGACTCAGTACTGATACTTCCTGTATATAGCCATGTTATTACCTAGTACCCTGCACAATGACTCAGTACTGGTACTTCCTGTATATAGCCATTTTATTACCTAGTACCCTGCACAACGACTCAGTACTGATACTTTCTGTATATAGCCATGTTATTACCTAGTACCCTGCACAATGACTCAGTACTGATACTTTCTGTATATAGCCATGTTATTACCTAGTACCCTGCACAATGACTCAGTACTGATACTTCCTGTATATAGCCATGTTATTACCTAGTACCCTGCACAACAACTCAGTACTGATACTTCCTGTATGTAGCCATGTTATTACCTAGTACCCTGCACAACGACTCAGTACTGATACCCCCTCTATATAGCCATGTTATTACCTAGTACCCTGCACAATGACTCAGTACTGAAACTTTCTGTATATAGACAATTTATTACCTAGTACCCTGCACAATGACTCAGTACTGATACTTTCTGTATATAGCCATGTTATTACCTAGTACCCTGCACAAAACTCAGTGCTGGTGGTTCCTGTATATAGCCATGTTATTACCTAGTACCCTGCACAATGACTCAGTACTGATACTTCCTGTATATAGCCATGTTATTACCTAGTACCCTGCACAACAACTCAGTACTGATACTTTCTGTATATAGCCATGTTATTACCTAGTACCCTGCACAACAACTCAATACTGATACTTTCTGTATATAGCCATGTTATTACCTAGTACCCTGCACAACAACTCTAGTACTTACCCTGCACAACAACTCAATACTGATACTTCCTGTATATAGCCATGTTATTACCTAGTACCCTGCACAACAACTCAATACTGATACTTCCTGTATATAGCCATGTTATTACCTAGTACCCTGCACAATGACTCAGTACTGATACTTTCTGTATATAGCCATGTTATTACCTAGTACCCTGCACAACAACTCAATACTGATACTTCCTGTATATAGCCATGTTATTACCTAGTACCCTGCACAATGACTCAGTACTGATACTTTCTGTATATAGCCATGTTATTACCTAGTACCCTGCACAACAACTCAATACTGATACTTCCTGTATATAGCCATGTTATTACCTAGTACCCTGCACAACAACTCAATACTGATACTTCCTGTATATAGCCATGTTATTACCTAGTACCCTGCACAATGACTCAGTACTGATACTTTCTGTATATAGCCATGTTATTACCTAGTACCCTGCACAACAACTCAATACTGATACTTCCTGCATATTATTTTGACTCGTTATTGTTATTCCTCTTTCACTGTGTATGTATTCCTCGTGTCACTATTTCTATTATTTATTTATTTTAATCTTTAACTCTGCATTGTTGGTTAAGGACCCGTAAGTAAGCATTTCACTGATGGTCTACACCTGTTGTTTACGAAGCTGGTGACAAATACAATCAGATTTGAGCTACAGTTAACACAGAGAGAAGAAAGTCTGTCTGTTCCATCAATACATATTGACCTTGGGGGTGGTGATAAACCAGTCAGGGAGGAAAGGCTGCTCATTCCCCTGATGAAAATGAACATCAATTGCCTGGTGTGCATTTATGAAGCCAATCAGGTCTGTGGTAATCAAATGAGACAATACTCTGATTGCTAAATGCCTGGTTCGCCACTCATCAGGTTAAATCAATGACGCTCCCTGTGTTGGCTAAACGAAGAAAGAAAAAATTGCCAAGAGAATGGAAATGAGAGGGAAGGAAAGAGAGAGAGAGAGAGGAAGATGGATCGAGATCAATTTTCCACCAGGTAATGGTCTGTGTAAATGCTTGTTTCACTAGTGGAGGGATCACTGAAACCACTGGGGCCCGTCTTCCTGTCTTACTGGTTCTGAATGTAGGAGCTCCACAGCTCCCGGTCCTCCTCTGTAATTATAAGCATTGTCATCTACCCACTTTGGGCAGTAGGGTCAATAGTAGGCAGTTGTCTAGGTTAGAGGTGACTCCTTAAAGCTGGAATCTAGGTGAAACTGCCAGGTCCATTTGGAATATTTAAATCAAATCAAATGTTATTTTTCACATGCTTGGTAAACAGATGTAGACTAACAGTGAAATGCTTACATACGGGTCCTTCCCAACAATGCTGAGAGAGAGAAACTAGAGAAATAACAGAAAAGTAAAACATGTAATAATAAATACACAGTGAGTAATGATAACTCAGCTACATACACGGGGTACCAGTACTGAGTCTATGTGCAGGGGTACGTGGTAGGAAAAAGTGAATAGGCAACAGGATAAAATGCAGACTATCAGTCTTTTATCAGTCTTATGGCTTGGGGTAGAAGCTGTTCAGGGTCCTGTTGGTTCCGGACCTGGTGCATCGGTACCGCTTGCTGTGCGGCAGCAGAGAGAACAGTCTATGACTTGGGTGGCTGGAGTCTAACATTTTTTTCCTCAACAAAGAAGTTACTGCAAACAACGAATACATTGTTTTCCCTCAGACGTCATTGCACGCGCGATAGAACATCAGAATGCTTTTTTTGTGTGTTTTTTTACCACACTGCTCACCTTCGCTGAGTCAGGAAAACAAAAACACGAACAATGGCGCCTGGGGAAACCAGTGGTGCTGTTTCACCGTTCAAGCATTCTATTCAAACACATACACAACCCAGGAGACCATCCCACAGAATAGCATCAGCTGAATTATGATGTGTGCAGCAAGCAGCAGGGGACTTTCCTAAAAGGGTGAGGGAAGGAGAGACAGGTTTTAGCTAGTGATTTGTGGACCGGGGAGCAGGATGCGTGTTTGGGGACTACCGGGGGGGGGGGTGAGCCTGCATATTTGGAGTAATAAGCCCCAGGGGTGATTGACTGTCTCACCGCTTTAGCTGCGAAACGACTGACAAACAGAAGATTATAATTGAGGTTATTGCTGGTTGCGAGGATCCTCCTGCTCGCGAGGATGAAACCGAACAAAGCATAATTCAATTACCAATTTGCATTTCAAATTAGAATCTCATTTGCATTTTTCATTTACTTCTCCTTCCACTCCTAATTATTTTCTTCTTACACGAGCCGTTTAAGCGTGGTTGTGCTGATAATCAGTGCTTCCGTGGTTTATTTTGGTGGTTGTAGCAGCAGGAGGGGAGAGAACAGGCTTTTGACTACTGTACCCATGCAGAAGGCCTATTGAAGCCTACTATAGTACTGTAAGTAGAAACTTGGAAAGAGCTGATAAAGTGGTACATACCTATACTGTGGAACTGCCATCGGCTGTAGATTTTTTCTGGTAGAAGTTGCAGAATTTTCTGGAAAACATGAGAAATATAGTGTAACTATTGGCAACATCTCCAAACAGACTAATCACTTATGGCAAAACAGTCACAGAGACGGAGCAGAGAAACCGGATCACAAAGGGAGAAAGGAAAGTAAACATTTACTCAATAAGCTTTAAACAACTCAATGAGGTGCTACTTTGATCCAAAACTGTGACAATTGTGCTAAGGGACAATGATGCACACACACAAAACGCATGGCCTTGTTGACAATCTGCTCAGCCGTACATCCTAAAAGCAGGCCAGAAGTAGAGCAGGCCTGTCAGTCAGTCAGTCAGTAGTCACTTCTCGCCTCCTCCTCCTGTGTGCGTGTCTCTGGCCTGCTATAGGGAAGGCCCTGGTGACACGGGGACAACGCTGGAAATGTCATCACCTTGCCAACCATAGATTAACAACTCAATTAGAGCGTGCTGACCTTTCAGCAGGCTATCATTATTCCTCCACTGAGGGACAGGTTAACTGGGGGATGGATGGATGAGAGGAATGGGGGGAGAGAGGGATAAGAGATGACACCACTGTGGAATGCGCAGTGTGTGGCGAACCAGTCAGATAATGGCCAGTGCATTGTGGGTAATTGATGATCCACTTGGTTCACCACTCATTGCCCCTCATCATTGACCCAATAAGTCAAATACCATTTGCAATTTAGAGGTCTAAAGCCCAGTGCACGGTGCCCCTTTGAGAGAGAGCAACAGAAGAGAGAGGAGAGAAAGAAGAGAGCTGAGAGAAAAGAGAGACCTCTGAAGATGAAGTCCTCACCAGAAGTAGCAACACATGTGAGCTGAATTTGCAATGAGTCTTGAGAAAGGAAGAGTCCATACTTGCAGAGCATGTCTCCACAGCCGGAGAGAGCGAGACCAGAGCATGGTTCAGTGGCCAAGAGCAGAGCTGCCACACCACATTATGCTGCGACTTAGTGGCTTCCTCACATTTGTAGTACTACCCGCTCCTCTTTCTCCCTCTTCTCCTCCATTCTGTCTCTATCCCTCTGTATGTCTCCTCCACTCTCAGTCTCTATCCCTCTGTATGTCTCCTCCTCTCTCTGTAAATCACTCTTCTCCTCCACTCTCAGTCTCTTTCCCTCTGTATGTCTCCTCCTCTCTCTGTAAATCCCTCTCCTCCTCCACTCTCAGTCTCTATCCCTCTGTATGTCTCCTCCTCTCTCTGTAAATCCCTCTCCTCCTCTCTTTGTAAATCCCTCTCCTCCTCTCTCTGTAAATCCCTCTCCTCCTCTCTCTCTAAATCCCTCTCCTCCTCTCTCTGTAAATCCCTCTCCTCCTCCACTCTCAGCCTCTATCCCTCTGTATGTCTCCTCCTCTCTGTAAATCCCTCTCCTCCTCTATCCCTCTGTATGTCTCCCTCTCTCTGTAAATCCCTCTCCTCCTCCACTCTCAGCCTCTATCCCTCTGTATGTCTCCTCTCTCTGTAAATCCCTCTCCTCCTCCACTCTCAGTCTCTATCCCTCTGTATGTCTCCTCCTCTCTCTGTAAATCCCTCTCCTCCTCCACTCTCAGCCTCTATCCCTCTGCATGTCTCCTCCTCTCTCTGTAAATCCCTCTCCTCCTCCACTCTCAGTCTCTATCCCTCTGTATGTCTCCTCCTCTCTCTGTAAATCCCTCTCCTCCTCCACTCTCAGTCTCTATCCCTCTGTATGTCTCCTCCACTCTCAGCCTCTATCCCTCTGTATGTCTCCTCCACTCTCAGCCTCCATCTCTCTGTACCTATCCTCCATTCTCTGTAAATCCCTCTCCTCCTCCACTCTCAGCCTCTATCCCTCTGTATGTCTCCTCCACTCTGTATGTCTCCTCCGCTCTCTGTAAATCCCTCTCCTCCTCCACTCTCAGTCTCTTTCCCTCTGTATGTCTCCTCCTCTCTCTGTAAATCCCTCTCCTCCTCCACTCTCAGTCTCTATCCCTCTGTATGTCTCCTCCACTCTCAGCCTCTATCCCTCTGTATGTCTCCTCCACCCTCAGCCTCCATCTCTCTGTACCTATCCTCCATTCTCTGTAAATCCCTCTCCTCCTCCACTCTCAGCCTCTATCCCTCTGTATGTCTCCTCCACTCTGTATGTCTCCTCCGCTCTCTGTAAATCCCTCTCCTCCTCCACTCTCAGTCTCTTTCCCACTGTATGTCTCCTCCACTCTCTGTAAATCCCTCTCCTCCTCCACTCTCAGTCTCTTTCCCTCTGTATGTCTCCTCCTCTCTCTGTAAATCCCTCTCCTCATCCATTCTCAGTCTCTTTCCCTCTGTATGTCTCCTCCACTCTCTGTAAATCCCTCTCCTCCTCCACTCTCAGTCTCTATCCCTCTGTATGTCTCCTTCTCTCTCTGTATGTCTCCTCCTCTCTCTGTATGGCTCCTCCTCTCTCTGTATGGCTCCTCCTCTCTCTGTATGGCTCCTCCTCTCTCTGTATGTCTCCTCCTCTCTCTGTAAATCCCTCTCCGTGATAAAAACAGAAATGTGACAGACAGCAATCACTCCTGGTGCCTGCATGTGGGACTGTGTGTCTCTGTTTCCTGGTTGACTCCTCTCTGATTCCGAGCATGATGACACGTCCCCCTCTCTATTGCACCTATTGATGCAGGTTGTGTCACGCCTTGGTTATTGTATTTTGTGGTTTTGGTATATGTTTGGGTAGGCCAGGGTGTGACATGGGTTTATATGTTGTGTTTCGTATTGGGGTTTGTATTAATTGGGATTGTGTATGATTAGGGGTGTGTCTAGTTAGGCTTGGCTGCCTGAGGCGATTCTCAATTGGAGTCAGCTGCTTATCGTTGTCTCTGATTGGGAACCGTATTTAGGTAGCCTGAGTTCTCGTTGTATTTTGTGGATGTTTGTACCTGTCTCTGTGTAGTAGTCACCAGATAGGCTGTAATTAGTTTCACGTTCCGTTCTGTTGTTTTTTTGTATTTAGATTCAGTTATTTCATGTACCGCGATATATTTCATTAAAGTCATGAGTAACCTACACGCTGCATTTCGGTCTGACTCTCTTCATTCAACAGACGAACGACGTTACAGGTTGTAATTAAATCAAAAATCAAATCAAATGTATTTATATAGCCCTTTGTACATCAGCTGATATCACAAAGTGCTGTACAGAAACCCAGCCTAAAACCCCAAACAGCAAGCAATGCAGTTGTAGAAGCACCTTAGACATCCCCAGTTCCCAGCATGGACACACTCCTTGGAGCCGAGACTCCCCGCGGTGGTGGGAATGGCAGCTGCAACAATGGGACTATACTGGCTGATATGAAGCTTTATAAGACTGACAAAGGGGCTGTGCGGAGTTACACTACTCTAATCTGGAGCTTTACTCCAGGCATAAATATGGGGCCTTACGGAAGGACGCCTCCAACTCCAACCACATTTACAGTTGAAGTCGGAAGTTGACATACACTTCAGTTGGAATCATTAAAACTTCTTTGTTTTTCAAACACTCCACAAATTTCTTGTTATCAAACTATAGTTTTGGCAAGTCGGTTAGGACATCTACTTTGTGCATGACTTCCAACTTCAACTGTACATGATCCACACTTACACCATGCCCAAACCGTACGTCCTCGTACGTCCACAAATTGATTTTGTCCACCCACACCAAACGCGATCACAACACGCAGGTTGAAATATCAAAACAAACTCTGAACCAATTATATTAATTTGGGGACAGGTCGAAAAGCATTAAACATTTATGGCAATTTAGCTAGCTAGATTGCAGTTGCTAGCTATTTAGCTAGCTTGCGGTTGTTGGCTAATTTGTTCTGGGATATAAACGTTGAGTTGTTATTTTACCTGAAATGCACAAGGTCCTTTACACCGAAAATGAATCCACACATAAAAGAGTCAACCGAATCGTTTCTAGTCGTCTCTCCTCCTTACAGGCTTTTTCTTCTTTGGACTTTATATGGCGATTGGCATCTAACTTTCATAATAAGGTGTATTACCACAACTGACTGACCGACCCCAGTTCATCTTTCAATCACCCACGTGGGTATAACCAATGAGGAGATGGAACGTGGGTATCTGCTTCTATAAACCAATGAGGAGATGGGAGATGCAGGACTTTGCAGAACTGACTTCTATTTTAGCGCTTGGCAACGTAGACGCTCGTTGGCTCGCGCGGACAGTGTTGGGTGCAATGATTTAATAACATGTATGTGTAAATCTATTTTTGCGACCGGAGGGGTGTGTTCTGCATGTTAGGTTTCCAGCCACAGGGTGAACATGACACTTCTACCAGAGGTGGCCCACAAGGGCTTTCCAGCATTCACAGACACCCTTAGGAGAACATTGCAGACTATGTTTTTTGTCATTGTGCCACTGATTGAAGCTTAATTTGACACAACAATGAGAAAGTCTGGAGTTTCAATGAGAAAGAGAGAGAGAGAGAGCGAGCGAGAGAGAGATTTTTGTAGGGCAGTCAGTCACAGCGGAGTTTATGATTGAACGGCATTGCAGGCATTCGAACATAACAGCCCAGAGAGCACCTGCAGATGACTAGAGGACAAATCAAAGTTTACATAAGTATTCATTACAGCTGAAAAACATCCCCACAGCATGATTTTGCCACCAACATGCTTCACCGTAGGGATGATGCCAGGTTTCCTCCAGACATGATGCTTGGCATTCAGGCCAAAGAGTTGGTTTCATCAGAGCAGAGAATCTTGTTTAGTCTGGTCTAAGAGTCTTTAGGTGCCTTTTGGCAAACTCCAAGCGGGCTGTCGTGCACATTTACTGAGGAGTGACTTTCGCCTGGCCACTCTAACATAAAGGTCTGATTGGTGGAGTGCTGCATAGATGGTTGTCCTTCTAGAAGGTTCTCCCATCTCCACAGAGGAACTCTAGAGCCCTATCAGAGGAACTATCTTGGTTCTTGGTCACCTTCTCCTCCGATTACTCAGTTTGGCCGGGCGGCCAGCTCTGGAAATAGTCTTGGTGGTTCCAAACTTCTTCCATTTAAGAATGATGGAGGCCACTGTGTTCTTGGGGATCTTCAATGCTGCAGAAATTTGTTTGTACCCTTCCCCAGATCTGTGCCTCGACACAATCCTGTCTCGGAGCTCTACGGACAATTCCTTCAACCTCATGGCTTGGTTTTCACTCTGACATGCACTGTCAACTGTGGGATCTTATATAGACCGGTGTGTGTCTTTCCAACTCATGTCCAATCAATTGAATTTACCACAGGTGGACTCCAATCAAGTTGTAGAAACATCAAGGATGATCAATGGAAACAGGATGCACCTGAGCTCAATTTCGAGTCTCATAGCAAAGGGTCTGAATACTTAGGCAAATAAGGAATATCTGTTTGTTTAAAAAAAATATATATATATTATAAATTAGGAAACATTTCTAAAACCTGTTTTCACATTGTCATTATGGTGTATTGTGTGTAGATTGCTGAGGAGTTAATTTATTTAATCCATTTCAGAATAAAGCTGTAATTTATCAAAATGTGGAAAAAGTCTAGGGGTTTGAATATTTTCCCAAGGCACTGTAGCCTACAGCCTATCAAATAGTAGTCTGGATTTAGGCCAACTGGTTAGCCTAAGTAGCCAAATAAAGGATTTTTAAAAAAATAGTTTTTTATCTACATTCAGTCTTAAGAAGTTTATTAGACGTGCCATCGAGCACATACTGTATTATAGAGACGTTCAAGAAATATGTTAATAAATATGTTCTACTCTCTAACCAGTAGCTGGCAGCAACACAATACACTGCAGCTCCTCCTCAAGCAAATGATTACCAATCTGATCAGATTCACATAGGCCATTTCTCTTTACTCCAAGTTAAAGGCAAACTAAACTGAATTCACTGAACCTTACATTTCATAGAACATCTTAAAAATAATCCAGTGACTGTTGCCCAGCAGATACATTTGGACAAAAATAGCAACCTGTAAAATGCATGCCTAAACCTTCCTCTATACAGCAATGGATCACAGGAAAATGTAGGCCTCGTCTACACTGCCAACCTACATAGTAAGTAGAGTAGGCCTAAATTTATTGGAACGAATTGCAAAAAATCACTGAAGCTGGAGACTTATATCTCCCTCTCTAACTTTAAGCATTAGATGTCAGAGCAGCTTACCGACCACTATAACTGTATACAGCCAATCTGTAAATAGCACAACCAACTACCATTACAGAGACCGAGTAGAGGTACTGATGGGCACCAAGGGGGAGAGGAGGCCATTAGCCCAGAGACAGAGACCGAGTAGAGGTACTGATGGGCACCAAGGGGGAGAGGAGGCCATTAGCCCAGAGACAGAGACCGAGTAGAGGTACTGATGGGCACCAAGGGGGGAGAGGAGGCCATTAGCCCAGAGACAGAGACCGAGTAGAGGTACTGATGGGCACCAAGGGGGAGAGGAGGCCATTAGCCCAGAGACAGAGACCGAGTGGAGGTACTGATGGGCACCAAGGGGGAGAGGAGGCCATTAGCCCAGAGACAGAGACCGAGTAGAGGTACTGATGGGCACCAAGGGGGAGAGGAGGCCATTAGCCCAGAGACAGAGACCGAGTAGAGGTACTGATGGGCACCAAGGGGGAGAGGAGGCCATTAGCCCAGAGACAGAGACCGAGTAGAGGTACTGATGGGCACCAAGGGGAGAGGAGGCCATTAGCCCAGAGACAGAGACCGAGTAGAGGTACTGATGGGCACCAAGGGGGAGAGGAGGCCATTAGCCCAGAGACAGAGACCGAGTAGAGGTACTGATGGGCACCAAGGGGGAGAGGAGGCCATTAGCCCAGAGACAGAGACCGAGTAGAGGTACTGATGGGCACCAAGGGGAGAGGAGGCCATTAGCCCAGAGACAGAGACCGAGTAGAGGTACTGATGGGCACCAAGGGGGAGAGGAGGCCATTAGCCCAGAGACAGAGACCGAGTAGAGGTACTGATGGGCACCAAGGGGGAGAGGAGGCCATTAGCCCAGAGACAGAGACCGAGTAGAGGTACTGATGGGCACCAAGGGGGAGAGGAGGCCATTAGCCCAGAGACAGAGACCGAGTGGAGGTACTGATGGGCACCAAGGGGGAGAGGAGGCCATTAGCCCAGAGACAGAGACCGAGTAGAGGTACTGATGGGCACCAAGGGGAGAGGAGGCCATTAGCCCAGAGACAGAGACCGAGTAGAGGTACTGATGGGCACCAAGGGGGAGAGGAGGCCATTAGCCCAGAGACAGAGACCGAGTAGAGGTACTGATGGGCACCAAGGGGGAGAGGAGGCCATTAGCCCAGAGACAGAGACCGAGTAGAGGTACTGATGGGCACCAAGGGGAGAGGAGGCCATTAGCCCAGAGACAGAGACCGAGTAGAGGTACTGATGGGCACCAAGGGGGAGAGGAGGCCATTAGCCCAGAGACAGAGACCGAGTAGAGGTACTGATGGGCACCAAGGGGGAGAGGAGGCCATTAGCCCAGAGACAGAGACTGAGTAGAGGTACTGATGGGCACCAAGGGGGAGAGGAGGCCATTAGCCCAGAGACAGAGACTGAGTAGAGGTGCTGATGGGCACCAAGGGGGAGAGGAGGCCATTAGCCCAGAGACAGAGTAGAGATACTGATGGGCAGCCATGATACAGGTTGATATTCTTTTATTCATGACCTACTTGGACAATGTACATACCCAGTACTTTTAATGGTCTGGCTCTGAACGGAACAATTAAACTGTCATCAATCCCAGACAATCGTACTGTAAGACTAACCCAGTAAATAATGAGAGCTGTGTAAGCCAAGCACTGTCCTGTCCCCTCCCCTCCCCTGCATTCTGGACTGGGGCTTTCCCAGTATGGACAGCAGAGCAGACCTAAGCTCCGAGTGCTGAGTCGGGATGACAGATGGCTGGGTCAGAATCAGGTCGCAGCCAAGGGACTCAGACTGGGGCAGCAGACACACACAGTTCGCTCTAAAAATGTTCCCTGGTCACAGAACCACAGGTTCACAGCCAGTCCCATAACCTCTAACCTGGTCACATAACCACATTCAGTCTCATAACCTCTAATCTGGTCACATAACCTCTAACCTCCTCACAGAACCACAGCCAGTCCCATAACCCCTAGGACAGCCTAAACCCATTCCTGACTCAATCTCTCTCTGGAAAAAACTAGGGCCTGTAGGACATGCCTTGTTGATAGTGCTGTTAAGGCAGAGTAGCGCTTTATTATGGACAGACTTCTCTCCATCTTAGCTACTGTTTCATCAATATGTTTTGACCATGACAGTTTACAATCCAGGGTTATGGCAAGCAGTTCAGTCATCTCAGCTTGCTCAATTTCCTTATTATTTATTACAAGATTTAGGTGAGGTTTAGTGAATTATTTGTCCCAAATACAATGCTTTAAGTTTTTTGAAATATGTATATAAATAAATATTTAACTTATTCCTTGCCACCCATTCTGAAATTAACTGTAGCGCTTTGTTAAATGTTGCAGTCATTTCAGTTGCTGTAGTAGCTGACGTGTATAGTGTTGAGTCATCCGCATACATAGACACACTGACTCAAAGCGTTTCGGAGATTTTCATCTGTTACGAGCAAATGAGAGATTTTTTAAAACTTGTTTCATAAACTACATATGCTGACGTGGGCTATTTAAAATAACATTCTGGGATGCTTCATTGTTTTTATTGCTTTACTGGGAAGCTATGCACAGGTAGATATGCTCATGTTATTTATGTTAGTGCAAAGTGAGTTGCATACAGTGGAATTCCTACCAGGTCTCACCGCCTCAGTGCGAGCACCTTCACTCTGGTTCATAGGCACATGACTACTGCATACAATAACTGTGGGCATTCAACTACAGCAGCAAATGTGTAATTCATTGACAAATGTGTAGCCTGAAGACTGATGCTTATGTCCACAGGGCTAATATTATAAATTAAGGCTTCAAGTTCACATTCAAGTCAGGTGCTACACGCACAAAACCTATAGCAGATACAACTAGATTCAGCCGTGGGACAATTCCTTATTGCACTGTGGTCAGGAACATAATGACAAATCATTTGTAGACCGCAAATTGATAGTAGGAAGTCCAAACAGATATAATATTATAACTCTGACCTAAAACTTCTACATCTGGGTCTGGACCCGTTACGTGAACTACTGAAACGATCCATGCCAAATCTTTCTAGTTTGCTGCGGGGGAACAGGTTTTCTCGTGCCCTCTTCACGACAGGCTTGGTGTGTTTGGACCATTCTAGTTTGTTGTTGGTATGGACACTAAGGAACTTGAAGCTCTCAACCTGCTCCAATACAGCTCCGTCAATGAGAATGGGGACGTGCTCGGTCCTCCTTTTCCTGTAGTCCACAATCATCTCCTTAGTCTTGGTTACGCTGAGGGATAGGTTGTTATTCTGGCACCACACGGCCAGGTCTCTGACCTCCTCCTCCTGTTCCTTTTGTCCAGGTCGGAAAGGGCAGTGTGGAGTGCAATAGAGATTGCATCATCTATGGATCTGTTTGGGCGGTATGCAAATTGGAGTGGGTCTAGGGTTTCTGGGATAATGGTGTTGATGTGAGCCATTACCAGCCTTTCAAAGTACCTCATGGCTACGGACGTGAGTGCTGCGGGTCTGTAGTCATTTAGGCAGGTTGCCCTTGCGTTCTTGGGCACAGGGACTATGGTGGTCTGCTTGAAACATGTTGCCATTACAGACTCAATCAGGGACATGTTGAAAATGTCAGTGAAGACACCTGCCAGTTGGTCAGCACATGCCCGGAGCACACGTCCTGGTAATCCATCTGGCCCCGCAGCCTTGTGTATTTTGACCTGTTTAAAGGTCTTACACACGTCGGCTACGGAGAGCGTGATCACACAGTCGTCCGGAACAGCTGATGCTCTCATGCATGCCTCAGTGTTGCTTGCCTCGAAGCGAGCATAGAAGTGATTTAGCTCGTCTGGTAGGCTCGTGTCACTGGGCAGCTCGTGGCTGTGCTTCCCTTTGTAGTCTGTAATAATAATATAATAATATATATGCCATTTAGCAGACGCTTTTATCCAAAGCGACTTACAGTCATGAGTGCATACATTCTACGTATGGGTGGTCCCGGGGATCGAACCCACTACCCTGGCGTAACAAGCGCCATGCTCTACCAACTGAGCTACAGAAGGACCACATAATAGTTTGCAAGCCCTGCCACATAGGCCAAGCGTCGGAGCCGGTGTAGTATGATTCAATCTTAGCCCTGTATTGACGCTTTGCCTGTTTGATGGTTCGTCGCAGGGCATAGCAGGATTTATTTTAACTTCCGGTTTAGAGTCACACAACTTGAATGTGGCAGCTCTACCCTTTAGCTCAGTGCGAATGTTGCCTGTAATCCATAACACACAGAAGACACGTCAACCAGGCCCAGACATGGTTTGATGGAGAGGGAACCTGTAGCCTCGTTTCTCATCGTTCCTTGGAGACCCGAGACAATTGGAGCTGGTAGCTTTCTACTTTTAGTGAGGAACCTGAAGTCTTACAGGAATTAATTCCTAAAGTGGGATATTGAAGGCAGAGAGATTCTTTATTCTTAGCCCGTCTGTCAAACAGCATTAAAGTGTGTCACAAGCATGGTGTATTCAATAATGGCTTCGTCCCTGCAGCCATCCAGTCACACATAGCTCTGTGCTGTCTGGGGCTGCTGCTTATTTTACGATTGATTGATTAGCGTAACTCAAACTAATGATATGGATTTGCCACTGGAAATAAGGCAGCACATGATGTCATCATACAAATGTATACAAATTTAAGAATGTGAGTACAAAGACACCGCACAGAATCAACAACAGGCACATTCCCTCCCTTGAGAACAGAAGAAAACCAACTTGTGCACACCTTTTAAGTTTAGTTTATTAATTTGACCATTAAAAAAAAAAAAACAAGCACACAAAACTTCAAAAAGCCATACATGCACATGAATAAAATCATTGAGTATAACACACAATAAAGTCTGGGACTTATTTCTATTGTGTGGTCCTCTTGAGACAAGATGGCTAAACAGGATGGAACACAGTATGGCAGTGAAATAATCAAACTAAAACCAAGAAGAACATCTATCTCATCATTCCAGTTACATCATAGGGGTTATTCATATGGGCACAGAAGACATCAAACATATTTTTACTTTATGTTTAAAGCTGTCCAGAGAGGACGTTGTTTTTATAGGCAGAGGCAACTCATTCCATTCTGAGGCTCCAGTATACAAGAAAGTACCTTTCCCAGCATTACTCCTGAACCTGTATAAGCACACATCAGCAACACCTGATCTAACACGAGGAAAGTAATCACTTGGATATCTGGGTGCAGAACCATAAATACTCCTGTAAACCAAACCTAGTCTAATCTGGGACACCCTAGCCTCAAACAGGCAGCCAGTTTAGTTCCTGAAAGCAGCTCCTCCCTATGTGAGTATGCGGACTCACCTTCAATACTACCACGCTCAGCTTATTCTAGGCTATCTGGAGCTTCCGCTTCATCAGTTTAGATAAGTCCCCAAACCAGGAAGTACTAGCATAGTCAAAATGGCATTGAATGAAGGCAGTAGCTCACACTTTCATGGAGTCCTTATCAAGCAGCTTGGACTTTCTAGCCAAAAAGTTAGTCCTGTCATTAACCTTCCCTAGCACCTTATTGGCCATGCTCACACCTCCCAAGCTTCCATCAAGGATACATCCCAAGTAGCTAACAGAGGTTTTAGTAGTCAGCACCTCACCCCCTTAACTCCACTATGATTTCAGACGACCTACACAATTTAGGTCTGGATCCAAAAATAATTGCTTTAGTTTTCCATAAGTGCAGAAATAGCAAATGGCTTGGAGATAATAAGTTAATGTTAGTAAGTTTTGTGCTAAGTATGCTCTCCAACAGTTTTACTTTTGTGAGACACCAGAAGTGTAGAGTCATCCGCATAAAGAAAAAGACAGCAAGAACAGCAAGCATCTTTCATATCATTAATATACAATAACAACAGCCCAAGCACACCCCCCTGCAGAATGCCATTGGTTGTCACTCATTGGTTTTGCCTGAGACAGTGAACCATTAACCTCTACTACTTGCTCCCTTCCTGATAAATAGGACTTTACCCAGCCTAGAGGGATACTGCTTAACCCCAGTGCCTCCAGTTTGGAGATTAGGAGACCGTGGTAAACTGTATCAAAGGCCTTCTGTAGGTCAAGCAGTACCATTCCACACAGATTTCCCTCATCAATCTCTTCCCTGTTGAAGTCAGTCAAGTAAAGTCGACATGAATCAGTGGAGTATGTTTTTCTAAACCCTGACTGAAAATCATACATTAGACCCTGTTTGTTAACATATTCATGCATTTACTCATGTACAACTCTCTCCAGGATCTTTGGTGTCACACAGAGGATAGATACAGGCCTATAATTCCCAGGATCACACTTTATCACCTTCTTATACAGAGGTATAACTTTAGCTTGTTTCATGTCCCTGGGAAAGGTGCCTTGTTCAAGAGAGAGATTAACGATATGCGCAATACAAGGGCCAATTTGCTCAGCAGAATCTATAAGAAACCTTGTAGGAATATTATCCAGGCCTGTGGCTTTAGAGCATTTAAGCTCTGCCAGCATACTGACTATTTTGGCCGTTGCTGCCTTTGCAAAAGAAAAAGAGTTTGGCTGAACCCCTAACTCTACATAATACTTCTTGACTTGGTTGCTTCCATACAGACCAGAACTTGGGGGCAGCTTGCTAACCAGCTTGCTGGCAACAGAAGTAAAAAGAATAGTTGAATTAATTTGCAACCATCTCCCCCTTGATGTTCAGTCCAATACTGTTTGTTTGTTTTTGGTAGTACAACTACAGCATAGTTCCTTAAATGATTTCCAAAGCTTTTTAGGGTCATTTTTGTTCTCAATTATTTTCTCAGCAAAGTAACCCCTCTTAGCGTCATCCATCCTCCTCTGTGCTTCATTTCTGTGATGTTTATATAGGACAACATCAGGCTACTCTTTAGAGAGTTCTTACATTTTTTAAAGGCCTTATTCCTTGCTTGGATAGATTCTAGAATCTCCTGATTAAATCAAGTTCTAGATCTCTGCTTTACCCTGACCCGTCTAATGGGAGACATCACATTCACCACATCAAGGAATCTACATTTAAAGACTTCCCAGGCACCGTCTACCCCAACACTACCTAGCACAAGTGACCAGTCAATTTTACCCACTTCCTCCCTAAACTTTTCAACAATCTTCCTTGTTCAAAACGTAATAAAATGATCACTGATTCCATATACTATTACTCCACTCTGCGATATTTTAGATTTATCAGACACCAAAATGAAGTCCATCGTACTTTGCACTGTTTCACATATCCTGTTGGGATACCTTCTTTTGAAACCTTCTATGAGCTTATTCCAAGCCTGCACAATCTATCCCCTTACACTGTAAAGTGAATCATTTTTAGGGCTAACACAATACGACACACATTAGTGCTAAGTGTATGCATGTGTGCTCGCAGGTAGACATGGATATCAAATCCATACAGTACATCCATACAGTATACAGTACATCCATACAGTATTATCAGAGAGAAGGGAACACAACGTGTCAGCTGAAGATCAAAGCTGTCTGTATCAGTCCTGTACACACCACTCAGAGTGAGCTTATCTTCTCAGCACACTGGAAAAGCACACGGCCACTGCAGACTGGAGCTAAAAGGGGACACACTGGGGTTAATCTGCTTTCAATATTAGTTATTTTTCAAAGGATAACCTATAAGTATTTAAAAGGCATGTGGAATCTGAAGCCATATGACTGTGTGTAGACAGACCCCTCATACTGTAGAGTCAGGCTGAGAAATCCAGACTGAAATCTAGCTTCATTCCACATGGACAGACAGAGAGCACTTCCTGTCAATACCAGGCTGGATGTCAGCTTGACTGGGGCCCAGGTTTAAAAATGCATGGAGATAGAAGTTCAGTCAGGCGAAAGTGGAGGTAAGGTATCACAAATAGAGTTTGAACTCAGTTTGTTAAAGTTCTCACTCAACAGTCAATGCAGGAGAAAGACTGAGCAGCCTACTGGGTCAATAACATACAGAGGACACTGCATACACCTGCAATACCAACATGCCAATAAAGCACGACACATACAGCATGTTCTGTAACCTCACACAAGTAACAGTGTGTGTGTGTGTGTGTGGTGTGTAAATAAGAAGCCAACTGCAGTGAAACATGATAATATAGGGGACTGATTGAGTATGCCTGGGTAGCTCTCTGACAGAGTTGAGTGTAGGCCTGCTGACATCGTTTGGCCGTGGTCTCACACGGAGACCAGTAGGCCACATGTCCAGACCAATCATCTTCCTCTGTCCTACCCTGCTAGACCGACATCTATTGACACAGTGCGAAGACCACTCCCCTCACTAGGGCTGTGATGATACCAGTATGACAATAAAATGTACATGGAAAAAATGAAAACATGAAGCAGACCAGACACTTTGGTCCTTTAAAAATGCTGCTGTATGTTAAATATTATGTGCTATCGATTGGAAATAAATAAATGTGACTCTGGATGACAACATTATGTTGATTTCCAACATTAGGGATGTTTTTCTAAAGAAGTTAAATCCACTTAGTGTGTCGTTTCCTTGCTACAATATTAATGAGTATCGCGATACTGGTATTGTCCTGGCCCTACTCCTCACAGACTCCATTCCCACTGAAAGGACCAAACTGCTCCTCTCTCAACCACTCGTCCTGATCCAGAGACTCCCAGTCAGCCCTGCCCTGAGCAAATGTTACTGGAGAGCTGCCTGTTTATATTGGAAACTGGAGCTGCCGTTTCAGTCAGGTGGGGAAACAACGTGGGGGACTTTAACCTCCAGGAGAGGCACCAGAGCATGAAGAATGACAGCACAACACTCACCTCTACTGAACAAAAACACACAAATACAGTACAAAGCAAGATGTCTGCCATCTCTGTGTGCTGCCTTCAACACCAGTGAAAAACTAACGGGGTCTATTTATTCCTTAACAGTCCGCTTTCTTTTTCTATTTGAGGTGAATTCAGGAAATAGGCAGACAGGTGGAATCAGCATAGGGCTGGGAATTGTCAGGGACCTCACGATACGATATTATAACGATACACATTGCGATTTTCACAATTCTATACGTATTACAAATTTTTTTTTTCAATTTAAAGTTTTAAGTTTTCTTGTTTTTCAATCAACCAACAAAACACATTCCACATGCACAGATGTGACAGGCTTTAAAAAAAGAAAGTCCAAAAATAATAATACATTTGAAAAAATAAAAATACAATTAAAATGAATGATAAAGTCAAATAAAAGCATTTATGTTTCTTAATCTATATAATCTATACATTTTCCTTGGCACGCACGCACGCACGCACACACACACACACACACACACACACACACACACACGCACGCACACGCACACACGCACACGCACACGCACACGCACACGCACACGCACTCAAAAACGAAATTAAAATAAAAACACAAAAAAAAACATATAACACTTGCAGCAGCACTATCAAGGTTCTTATCAGCTATTTCAAGCATTCGCTGAGACGACAGGCCAATAATTCGTTTTTAGGTTTTACAGCACCTTACACAACATGTATCTGCGCATTTCCCTAGTCACCCCGTTCACTCTGTCCAGTTTGAAATATAGTTGAATAGTGGAGACCAGAGTCTATCAAACTTGGGCTGTCTCTTGTGGAGGTCATAAGTGAGCTTTTCAAGAGGAAGAAAGTCAACAATCTGGTCAATTTTAAATGTAGGAGGGGTATTAGAGGCCCAGAATAGAATAATAAATTTCTTAGCAAAGTATGTAATAGTCATAAGCAAATTTTCTCTGTCAGGATCAAGAACAAAGTCCTGCTGAGCATTAAGAAGATAGATACACGGGGTCATATCAAACTGTACCTCTAGTATTTTCTATGCAGCAGTATGTACGGATTGCCAGATTCTGGCAATCTCCCTACAGCTCCAAAATTCATGCATATAGGTTCCACTTTCAGAGGTACATCTTTTACAGTTAGGAGACATATCTGTTTTCATTCTATGGAGTCTCAAAGGAGTATAATAAAATTTGTACAAAAATTCGTAATTAGATTCTTTCATTTTTACACTGGTAGAGGAGCAGTATACCCTATCGCAAACCTCCGCCCATAACTCATCACTGATAGTCAGACCAAGGTCCTTTTCCCAGATTATTTTCAAAGGAGTAAAGGAGGAGCTTCCTTTCTCAGAAAGGAGTCTATAGATGTAAGATATTTAGCCTTTAATGGATTGTGCTGTGACAAGAAGGGTTTCAACATCATTCAACTGAGTTCTAAACCTCCTCTTGGAGGTAAATGAGGAAATTACATGTCTAATTTGAAGATATTTTTAAAAAATGGGATCTTGGCACATCGAATTCACTGCAGAGCTCTTGAAAGGATTTCAGTGTAGTGGTTTTCTGATGAAATAGGTCTGAAAACATCCTGATTCCTAGAGTATGCCAAAGATTAAAGTTGGCATCCCTCAGGGCTTTTGGCAAGTCTGGGTTGCCTACTATAGGCGAGTGAGAACATATTTGGGAGGAAATGCCCAGGTATTTCTTACAGTCCCTCCACGCTAGTAGGGTGCTGTAAATCGCAAAGGTTTTGGCTATGTTGCCCACTTCACTAAAGTTATTAATGAATATAATTGAGCTTAAGGGCAATGAACCACAGGATTGGGCTTCTATCTGAATCCACATTGACTCTTGTCTGTTTGTGATCCATGTTAGCATGTTGCGGATTTGGGCAGACCAGTAGTACAATTGAAGGGAGGGAAGGGCAAGACCGCCTTTAGATTCAGGTTTTGATAAAGTGGAAAACTTGATCCTAGGTTTTTTATTGCCCCATATAAATTTGGTGATGCTTTGGTTAGTTGTTTTGAAAAAGGAGACTGGGAGATAGCATGGGAACATCTGAAATAAGTAGTTCAGTCTAGGGAGGACGTTCATACGGATTACATTAATTGTTCCTACTAAGCTAATTGGGAGGGAGATCCAGGTTTGGAGATCGTTCTTGATTCGATCCAGGAGTGGAAGATAATTTTCCTTAAAAAGGCTATTCAGATCTGGTGTTATGAAGATCCCGAGGTATTGAAACCCCTGTGTTTTCCATTGGAAAGGACAAAGTGTCTTCATAGAGCTGGTGAGTGTAATATTGAGAGGGCAGACAGTGGATTTGTTAAAATTGATCTTATAACCTGAAAACTTGCCATACTGAGCAATTGTGTCTAAAATGAGAGGGAGGGATTTCTCAGCGTTGGATATGTAGAGCAAGACATCATCCGTGTAAAGCGAAATCTTGTGCTGCAGGCCACCTGCAGAAACACCCATAATACTTGGATTGCTCCTTATCAGCTCTGCCAGAGGCTCCGCCCCCAACAAGTAGAGCAGCGGGGACAGCGAGCACCCTTGTCTTGTGCCCCGTTCCAGAGGGAATCTGTCAGAGTTCAGTCCATTAGTAGTCACCATGGCATTTGGATGAAAGTATAGTGATTTGATCCATTTAATAAAATTTGGGCCCATATTGAACTTTTCTAAGACTGAAAACAGAAAGCTCCACTCCATCCTGTCAAACTCCTTCTCAGCATCCAGTGAAGCCAGCAGGACAGGGGTGTTCTGTGCGTTTACTTGATCAATAATATCAAAAAGACGGCGAATGTTATCAGAAGAGTATCTGTCTCTAATAAATCCAGTTTGGTCCACTTTTATTATTTTGGGAAGAAGAGTGTATAGTCTTTTGGCGAGCAATTTGGTAATTATTTTATAGTCGAAATCCAACAAGCTTATGGGCCGGAAGGACGAGCAGGATAGGGGGTCCTTGTCCTTTTTTCAGCAACACTGTAATGCGAGCTGTGTGCATTGAGTCTGGGAGAACTCCGTTTTTGCAAAAATCCTCCAGCATTGGCATGAAGATAGGGCTGAGCTGGGGCTAAAGAGCTTTGTAGAACTCTCTGGGGAATCCATCTGGGCCTGGGGACTTATTAGGGGGCATGGAGGTAATTGCCTCCAGGATCTCCTCAGGAGTGAAGGGGGAGTTGAGATCTTCTTGGTCGGTCTCTGATAGTTTAGGTAGCGAGATTCCCTCTAGGAAGGAGTGGAGTTCTGCCTCCGTGTGTTTTCTCTCAGAGGTATATAGTTTGCAGTAAAAATCATGAAAAGTTAAATTGATATTTTTTGGGTCATATGTGACCTCGTCCTCTGCTGTTCGGATAGCCATGATTGTACGCTCTGACTGCTCCTTTTTTAATTGGTAAGCAAGCAATCTACTGGGCCTATTGCTATACTCATGGTATTTCTGTTTAGTAAAGAAAACTTTTTTTTATCTCCCGAGTGTAGTCCAAATTCAGTTTGGCTTTGGCTGCTTTAAGATGACTCCAGGAGGTGCTGTCTAGGGATTGTTTATGTATTTTTTCACAGCATTCCAGCTCCCTCTCAAGATCTAGCCTGTGTGCTTCCATTGCTTTTTTCTTAGAGGAAGCATATGCAATTAGATGACCTCTTTGTGTAGCTTTAGCAGCGTCCCACATTGTGGACGGAGAAACAGGAGAATCTTTATTGTCTTGTGTGTAGTTGTCTATCCACGTAGTTACCAATGTATGGAACACGTCATTTGATAGCATGGAGGTGTTGAATTTCCAGCTCTTTGACCTCGGGATGTTTTTGCAGAGGTCAAAGCGGAGGTGGACAAAGGCGTGATCTGAAAGTGCTATCGGTCCGATTGTACAAGTGGCTGAATTTATGAAACTCTTTGGGATAAAAATGTAATCTATACGGGAGTAGGTGTTATGGACATTAGAGTAGTATGTATAGTCAATATATGAGCTATTATTCTCTCTCCAGATATCTATCAGTCCCATCTCTTTAGTAAGAGAGTTCAACATCTTTGCAGATCTAGGATTTGTGGTGGGGACTTGAGATGATTTGTCTAGGGTTGGGTTAAGGGTACAATTAAAATCTCCGGCCACCACGCCAAAGGAGACAATGCTCATTGAACAGGGTTATAATTTTTGACATGAAGGCAGGAGTATCTGTGTTAGGGGCGTATATGTTTAATATAGTAATTGGTTGACCATATAGTGACCCAGTTATCAAAATAAATCTCCCCTCCGGATCAGATATGTTTTTGTCAATTATGAATGGAAGATTTTTATGGATAAGTATGGCTGTGCCTCTACTGTTTGATTTGAAAGATGAGAAATACACCTGTCCCATCCAAGCTCAGCGGAGTTTGGCATGTTCCGCATCACAGAGGTGTGGCTCTTGTAATAGCGCGATGTCTGCTTTTTCCTTTTTTAGAGCACATAGTATCTTTTTCCGTTTTATTGCATGCCCTAGACCATGGCAGTTCCATGTCAATAGATTTAAGGTACTAGTCATCGTCATCGAGAAGTAATCGAACTTTAGTGCAAGTCATCGCTGGGTAAAAGTGGATAGTAATTACAGCTGCGTTCACATAAAAGGAAAATAAATGGTGTACATACGTATTGCAATTTGATACTGTGATTTTATTGCGATTCAATATTCCAAACATATTGCTCACCATATGTCTGCTGCAGAAGGACAAGAGATAAGTGCTGAAAACATATTGGTTCCCTATTTAAAAGGAGATGGAGAACAAGCTATACAAGTACAGCAAAGTAGCGCAGAAATAATATTGTGTTATTGTCAAAAAGATAGATCATCAAATACAATATCCCAGTATGTAACTATCGTTTTCCCCACCACCACTAATTAGCACCATGGAAACTGTGTTGGCCCCTCCCCCCGGTACCAAGCAGAGTTGAGTAAACAGGTTGAATGCTGTAACCCCAGAGACAGATCTGATCCATGTCTACGGCTAGAACTGTCACTAGACATCAGACAGAGAATCATCATCATTCAGAACAGAAAGGTACAGCAACTTACTTCAAAAATAAAGAGGATAGAGTCCAGCTCCTCCCTCTGAGATTTGTTCCCTGAAAGAGAGAAGAGACCATTTAAATGTCACTCCGTGACAAGAGTCACTGACTCAAAGCCACAAGAGGGTAGAACATGTCAGATGTTGCTTGTTAGGAGAGGTAGATGTTGCTTGTTAGGAGAGGTAGATGTTGCTTGTTAGGGGAGGTAGATGTTGCTTGTTAGGGGAGGTAGATGTTGCTTGTTAGGGGAGGTAGATGTTGCTTGTTAGGGGAGGTAGATGTTGCTTGTTAGGGAGGTAGATGTTGCTTGTTAGGAGAGGTAGATGTTGCTTGTTAGGAGAGGTAGATGTTGCTTGTTAGGAGAGGTAGATGTTGCTTGTTAGGGGAGGTAGATGTTGCTTGTTAGGGGAGGTAGATGTTGCTTGTTAGGGGAGGTAGATGTTGCTTGTTAGGGGAGGTAGATGTTGCTTGTTAGGGGAGGTAGATGTTGCTTGTTAGGAGAGGTAGATGTTGCTTGTTAGGAGAGGTAGATGTTGCTTGTTAGGGGAGGTAGATGTTGCTTGTTAGGGAGGTAGATGTTGCTTGTTAGGGGAGGTAGATGTTGCTTGTTAGGGAGGTAGATGTTGCTTGTTAGGAGAGGTAGATGTTGCTTGTTAGGAGAGGTAGATGTTGCTTGTTAGGAGAGGTAGAGGTTGCTTGTTAGGGGAGGTAGAGGTTGCTTGTTAGGGGAGGTAGAGGTTGCTTGTTAGGGGAGGTAGAGGTTGCTTGTTAGGGAGGTAGAGGTTGCTTGTTAGGGGAGAGGTTGCTTGTTAGGGAGGTAGATGTTGCTTGTTAGGGGAGGTAGAGGTTGCTTGTTAGGGGAGGTAGATGTTGCTTGTTAGGGGAGGTAGATGTTGCTTGTTAGGGGGGTAGATATTGCTTGTTAGGGGGGGTAGATGTTGCTTGTTAGGGGGGGTAGATGTTGCTTGTTAGGGGGGGTAGATGTTGCTTGTTAGGGGAGGTAGATGTTGCTTGTTAGGGGAGGTAGATGTTGCTTGTTAGGAGAGGTAGATGTTGCTTGTTAGGAGAGGTAGATGTTGCTTGTTAGGAGAGGTAGATGTTGCTTGTTAGGGGAGGATATGCAAAAAACACATTTCCATGTCACACCGTACACCTGTAAAGGTTACCCACTTGTACACACAGTGAAACACCACACACTAATTATGTTTTATTTTCATCCATAAAAGACATTTCAACATTGGGGTTTGGAAACTGCCACTTCTTCCTACAGTTTTTTTTATTTAACCCTTGTTATAAGTCCAGCATCTGCTTTTCATTCAGATCACTTTTGTAAGTCTTAACTGATCACAACACTGGGGATGTCAGTTCTGTGTTACAAGGAAGTGAGAAACATTGACTTGGATAAGAGCTGAGGGTAAGGGTAGTAGGAAAGAGGCTCTATGGTACTTCATCATGCCAAAGCACTGACAGTCGTGTGACTTTCATGAGTGTGGACTGTACACCCTTCTGTGTGTCTCTAGAACGAGGTCATCATCAAAGTATAGCCGACTCTAGTCCAGGTCAAAAGCTGTGAGGAGGAGTCGGCATTCTCCATGATGTCATCAGAATAGTGCTTTAAAGAGTAGTGAGGATGGGGAAAGTGGAGGGGGTTGATTATTGAAGGCCCTATGATGGAGCATGCATTAACCATGGAGGTTGTCATCCAGGACTCACAGTGAGTGCAGGAAGGGGACTTGAGGAGAGGATTACATTACAGAGCCTATGCATTAACCGACAGACAGACAGCAGGGGGGAGAGAAGTCTGGTTCAAAAACAAGCCCTGGCTGTGCCCTACCCTCTAAGCACTTGTGTAGATCTGAAAGAACAGGATAGGTAGGCTGTAAGCAATATGGTAGTATTGACGTGTAGCTCCACCTTGCCCCCCTGGTAGGTAAATACAGTCCATTTTCTCTGGGTTCGATAACGGGCCTGATCAAGCTCTTTTTTGTTCTACTCTCCTCCTCTCTGAATGTATTTACCTAGAGTACATGTCTCTGTCTCAGAAATCCTGTACTAAATCTATTTCTTCACTGAAGGAGGAGTGCCTCAGAGTAAGTGTGGCTGGTATTGACAAGACTATTGTGAGAAGGAGAGGGTTCTAGGAAAGCTGAGCCTGCTGTGATGCACTTTCTAGGTTCTTCTATTAGGCCTGGCCCCCAGCAATATTTCCACGCTGCCACAATCCATTGTGTAGACATAGTCCTATATTTTATAGCAGTGACAGAAGATTTCAAAACATGTGAATTCATGAAACGAACAACTCTAAACCCTAAAATAATGATATTTCTCTTTTTCCCCACAAATTAATTTGATAATGTAGTGCATTACTCTGAGGTTTTACACCTCATCGTACTAGTACTCTTTTCCCCCTCTGAATGGCCCCAAATTACTGATAACTTTTTGGTTGCACACTTAAATAATTTCACCAGTAGCGGTGCGTGGGCACCGAGAAGCCAAGCCAGTTTACAATCTATGTTAGAGGTCAACCAATTAATCGGAATGGCTAATTATTTAGGGCCGATTTTAAGTTTTCATAACAATCGGTAATTAGCATTTTTGGACACCGATTATGGCCGATTACATTGCACTCCGCGAGGAGACTGCGTGGCAGGCAGACTACCTGTTACGTGAGTGCAGCAAGGAGCCAAGGTAAGTTGCTAGCTAGCATTAAACTTATCTTACAAAAAACAATCAATCAATCTTAACATAATCACTAGTTAATTACACAAGGTTGATGATATTACTAGTTTATCTAGCTTGTCCTGCGTTGCATATAATCAATGCGGTGCCTGTTAATTGATCATCGAATCAAAGCCTACTTTGCCAAACGGGTGATTTAACAAGCGCATTCGCAAAGAAAAACACTGGCATTGCACCAATGTGTACCTAACCATAAACACCAATGCCTTTATTAAAATCAATACACAAGTATATATTTTTAAACCTGCATATTTAGTTAATATTGCCTGCTAACATTAATTTATTTTAACTAGGGAAATTGTGTCACTTCTCTTGCGTTCAGTGCAAGCAGAGTCAGGGTATATGCAGCAGTTTGGGCCGCCTGACTCGTTGCAGACTGTGTGAAGACCATTTCTTCCTAACAAAGACCGTAAATCATTTGCCAGAATTGTACATAATTATGACATACCGGCGCTGTTTCGCCGATGATATACATTCAGCCTCTTGCAAATTGGAGGAAATGTGTGAAACACAGAGAGACTAAAAGATGTTTTTTATTTATTTATAATTTTTGGGAGGAAGCCTAACTTAAATGTTTGGGGAAGCCTGGCTTCCCTACACGCCACTGCATTTCACTGCTGCAATGCAATAATAGATCTGAATTTATGTTCATCTAATTGGTATTGAACAGCTTAGGGAAGTAGTTGGAATGAAAACTACAACCCCTGCAGGATTGAACATGACACCGGCTCTGAACGAGGTGAAAAAGCCATTAGCCAGCTAATTATACACCCTACTACTGAGGGTTGGTTACTGGAGTAGTAGCCATGGGCACAGTTTTAAACAGACACACAGGCAGCACACTCTTACTTACCTTTTTGCTTTATGTTACTTTCCAGTGTAATGAAATTTTCATAGAAGATAAAATAAATCTGAGAACAGTTGCTTTCGAAGAAGGTCTTCAATTCACTCTTCTCAAAGATATCTGCAAGGAAACAGAAGCACACAGTCAGATCAATTTCAACTACCCAGACGAACAAAACAAAAAGGATTATTGTTTAGTGAACCTGGGAAAAATGTCAAAAGGCTGCCATTACAGCATTAAAAATGAAAACTAAATTCCAGTGCGCCAATTACCCATAATTCTTCATGTCTCAATCAAACATATGGTGTCATACATAATCATATAGCTCAAGCATCCTTAGTGGTAACTCAATGGACACGAGGATTTACATAACAGCACACCAAGGACTTTGTGAGGAAAAACGTCATCTATAAATCAAGCTAACATGTTCTAAAGAAAGCAGTTAAATCAATGGATGAGGATGGTGCTGTCTGTTTAAATGGTGTAGATCATTCAACTGTGGTCCTCAGCAGATCTAAGGGGGAGACATGCACACGGCTGGAAGGAGAATGGAATCCCCAGGAGCCTCACTGATGAGCAGGGAGATAGTGAGGTACAGGAGAGGACAGGACCATAGAATTAAACTGTAGGCCAGTGTCTATGGGGAGAGGAGCGCCATGACACATTATGTCAAAGTGACTTCATTCGCGTAAACCGTGTCCAATTACAGAATCTAGAACAACCATATTATTAGTCTTCTCTCCAATCCTTTGTAAAACACATCGTTTCAAAGATGGGTTATTTTTGGGTTATTTTTCCGATGAGTTAAAAGTGCTGACCTGCGTACGTGTATGCGACTGCTGGCCCAGTTTCCTCTTTACTTTTTGATTTATTTAACCTTTATTTAACTAGGCAAGTCAGTTAAGAACAAATTCTTATTTACAATGACAGCCTACCCCGGCCAAACCCAGACGACGCCAATTGTGTGCCACTCTATGGGACTACCAATCCCAACCAATCTCGACCTGGCCTTGAACCTATTGCACTCCATCTCCATAACAGATCATCCCACATCATTAACACCACAGCTCACACGACACATGGCTAAGTGCATTTACATTATGGTGAGGTCAGCACTTAACTAATAAGAAAACAACCCAAAAATACCCCCCCCCCCTTCCCCCCAGGCTTGGTATCAATCACAAAACCTTTCTCTTCCATGCCATGTCCCCTATGATGAGAACATTTAACAGGGGCAGACTTCTTCCCCCTAATTGAGCAATTAAGATTCACCTTCTGTTCGGTCTCTCCTGCGCCTCAGTTCTGTTCAAAACACCCTCTTTCACCACCAGCCAACTGGATGGAGACCAAACACAGCCCAGATAGTCTCCAGTAATTGGCTTGGGCGGATGGCTGGCATTTGTATCCAACCAACCACCGCGGGACAATGACAGTCTGTCTGGTGATTTATGTTAGCCCACAGATTAAAGCAGAGATACAATGAAGAATCATACATCCCCCTGTAATAACATTTGAACTTGTGTTCCATGGATCTCGCCCACAAGGCAAATAACAACGGCCATAATAGAATACACGGACCTGGATGAGACAGGAGCTGGTCTCGTCCTTTGTTCTCAGGTTAATCTGATTGCAGCTCTGATCTGATTGAATCTGAATATTGAATAAGGTCTGGTATTGGCACATTCATCACAAGCGTCTGCAACCGAGTGGAATTGCAGCACCACATGCAATGCAATATGTGCAACGCAGGGCTAAATATAAACCATAATAAACAACAATGCCATCATACTGCAGTATTCCCAAAAGTATAGATATTGGCAGCAAAACACACAGTAGCACCTGAACACTGAAATGTAACTGGCCTTAACGGTGTGCCAAGAACAACATGGCCGAGCATGGCGGATAAGTCTGCTTCAAAAAAAAGTGTCATCTTTTTTTCAAGAACACAATCCTCTTAATAAGGCTGGATTACGGGTCAAATAGGAGGGACATTTAATTCAGACTCCATTAACACTTACTTACTAACATAATACTAGTGCTGGGAATTGCCAGGGACCTCATGATACGATAATAACACGATACTTTGGTGCCGGTACGATATGTATGCGATTCTCACGATTGCGATTCGATACTGTGATTTTCATTGCGATTCGATGTTCTAAACATATTGCTCACCATACGTCTGCTGCAGAGGGACAAGAGAGAGCCATGAGAACTAGCTTTGATCTATAACAGTCATGGAAATACAAGTGCTGAAAACAAATTGCCTTCCTATTTAAAAAGAAGGTGGAGAACAAGCTAGGAAGGAAAAATATCGCCGTTTTGGTGCAGGTACAGCCAACTAGCGCAAAAATACTATTGCGAGTCAAAACTATATGATCAAAAATAATATTATCACTACATAATACCCTATCCTGCACACGCCAGCACACTAAGCACTTTTGAAATGTTGGGATTCATTGAGTGCATGATCTGTGATGAGAGTGATGTGTGAGCTTGTGTACTGTGTATTTCTCCCTCTCTAATGGGTATGGCTCAGATGGAGCTGATGGCTCTCATACGCACTTTGTGACATCTGCTGATTTTATTGATTGAATTTGATTGATCCAGCCCAGTCTCAGTGAGTAGGATACAAAATGGCCCTTCAAGTCTGCCACCAATTTATTTTATTTTCAGTGTGTATGTGGGGTCGGTGTGTGTGTGTGTGTGTGTGTGTGTGTGTGTGTGTGTGTGTGTGTGTGTGTGTGTGTGTGTGTGTGTGTGTGTGTGTGTGTGTGTGTGTGTGTGTGTGTGTGTGTGTGTGTCAGCTTGTAACAAGACCTTACTGCACTACGCTTGTTTAATATACAAGCCAAGCCCCTGCAACACCTCTCTCTCTATATCTCAATATCCCGCTCTCCCCAGAGGCGACACTACATTATATATTCTTTCTCCAACACCTCTTGATAGTATCTGCCATGCTGGTGCAGACAGTCACTGAGCTAATCCCACACTGCTTTTAGTTCATACCACCCTGTCACACTTAAACACACACACACACTCAGCCCATCAATATAAAACACAGTCTGTCTTACAAGACAAAAGAATCAGGGCCAGATCTACAAATCACAGCCCCAGTATTGAGCCAGAGAATTTGTTGAGCATTTTAACTAGCCTAGCCCTTCAAACTACTGTTCACCTGAATAGCTTACAGGCCTAATAACCTTGAGTTAAAAATCCCAAGGGCTACTCGGAAGACTAATCACACACTTTAAAAAGGGGGCTTTCAAACCCAATTAGTTTGGAGTGGAATGTTTTTTTTTCTTCTAATTCAGGTGCATTTCCCCCCTTAGTTTGGTTTGTTTGCACTGGTGTAAACACCATCCTCAATTGGAGCCCACTAAACAACACACCGTGGTTCACTCAAAAAGGGTGGTCTGGGTCAGATTCCATTCGTACCATGGTGTGGTTCGCTGCAGGTTAGAACGCAGTCGGTACCAAACACAGGAAAATAACTAGAGATGTGTAGTATTATCGGTTGTTTGACACTTTAATGAAATGATAATCATAGATAACAGGCATTTAATGATTAGAGAGATGTGTCAAATGATCAAATGACAGTTAGCTATTATCCTGCATGTTGGACACTTGCTTTGTTTAGATGGATTTTTTTGTTCATTTGACAAATGTGAAACCAACCAGACCAAATGGAGAAAATAAAAAAGACAATGTAACAAATAATTGAACTCTGATTTGAACTAGGTTTACAGCTGAAAATGGTGTGTAAAAATGCCCTAACTGCACACTGCACACCGCACCAACCGTGAGGAGGTTCAGTGAGGGAAGAAGATGGTACTGGGTCTGTACCGAGGGCCCAGGGCCCAGGCAAGGCTCTTATCTCAGCCTCTCACATGGTCCACTTTTCAACACTGCTGATTGTGTTAGAGCGCTTCCTGCCACTCAGGAAAACATGTTGGCTCATCAGCAGCAGTAGCCACCAGCTAACTCACCAGTCTGCTGGGGGAGGAGAGAGGACCAGCAGACACCCTAAGGGAAGGAGGGAATCAGGAGGGCTTGGGGGTCGTGCGTGCGTGCGTGTCTGGTAACAGAGACAGTGTGAAAGAGAAATGAATGCACAAGTGCAAGCAGAGGGTCAGTGGTCAGCTGGTAAGGCCATCCCCAGGTCACTTCCTCCCATATCCCTGATTCAGTATAACACCGACAGAGATGGTCACCTCACTTCGAGTTCTTAGGAAACTATGCAGTATTTTGTTTTTTATGCATTATTTCTTACATTGATACAACAGGAAATCTTAAGTCTTATTACATACACCCGGGAAGAACTATTGGATATAAGAGCAACGTAAACTTAGCAACATTACGACTAGGAATACGACTTTCCCGAAGTAGATCCTCTCTTCGGACCACCACCCAGGACTATGGAGCTAATTCCAATAGGTGATCCAAAACAAAGACGCCTCAGAAGGGTTGGACGAAGCGGCCACCTGGCCAGGCTCCGTAGCATGCACATCGCACACCTCTCCTGAGTATACTACTAGCCAATGTCTAGTCTCTTGACAACAAGGTAGATGAAATTTGAGCAAGGGTTTCCTTCCACAGAGATATCAGAGATTGTAACATTCTCTGTTTCACGGAAACATGGCTCTATCGGGATATGTTGTCGGAATCGGTTTAGCCAGTGGGCTTCTCCAAGCATCGAGCTGACAGAGATAAAACACATCTCTGGGAAAAGGAAGGGCGGGGGGTGTATGCTTTATGATTAACGATTCATGGTGTAATCATAACAACATAAAGGAACTCAAGTCCTTCTGCTCACCAGATCTAAAATTCCATACAATCAAGTGCCGGCCATTTTACCTACCAAGAGAATTCTCGTCGGTTATAGTTACAGCTGTGTATTCCCCATCAAGCAGACACCAAGATGGCCATCAAGGAACTTCACCGGACTATATGGACTGTACTCGACCAGCACACAAACATCCTGTGGCGGACTGCACTAGCATCGAATAGTCCCAGCGATATGCAACTTTTCAGGGAAGTCAGGAATCAATACACGCAGGCAGTCAGGAAAGCAAAGGCTAGCGTTTTCATACAGAAATGTGCATCCTGTAGCTCTAACTCCAAAACTTTTGGGACACTAAGATCCATGGAGAATAAGAGCACCTCCTTCCAACTGCCCACTGCACTGAAGCTAGGTAACACTGTCACCACCAATAAATCCACGATAATCGAGAATTTCAACAAGCATTTCGCTACAGCTGGCCATGTCTTCCTCCTGGCTACCCCAACCCAGGCCAACAGCCCCACACCCCCCGCAGCTACTTATCCAAGCCTCCCCAGGTTCTCTTTCGCCCAAATCCAGATAGCAGATGTTCTGAAAAGAGCTGCAAAACCTGGACACGTACAAAATCAGCTGGGCTAGACAATCTGGACCCTCTCTTTCTAAAATTATCCACAGCTGTTGTTGCAACCCCTATGACCAGTCTGTTCAACCTCTCGTTAGTATCATCTGAGATCCCTAAAGATTGGAAAGCTGCCGCGGTCATCCCCCTCTACAAAGGGGGTGACACTCTAGACCCAAACTGTTATAGACCTATATCCATCCTGCCCTGCCTATCTAAAGTCTTCGAAAGCCATGTTAATAAACATATCACTGACCATTTCGAATCCCACCGTACCTTCTCCGCTGTGCAATCCGGTTTTCGAGCTGGGCACGGGTGCACCTCAGCCACGCTCAAGGTACTAAATTATATCATAACCGCCATCAATAAAAGACAGTACTGTGCAGCCGTCTTCATCGACCTGGCCAAGGCTTTCAACTCTGTCAATCACCGTATTCTTATCGGCAGACTCAACAGCCTTGGTTTCTCAAATGACTGCCTCGCCTGGTTCACCAACTACTTCTCAGATAGAGTTCAGTGTGTCAAATCGGAGGGCCTGTTGTCCGGTCCTCTGGCAGTCTCTATGGGGGTACCACAGGGTTCAATTCTCGGGCCGACTCTTTTCTATGTATATATCAACGATGTCACTCTTGCTGTGGGCGATTCCCTGATCCACCTCTACGCAGACGACACCATTTTGTATACATCTTGCCCGTCTTTGGACACTGTGTTAACTAACCTCCAAACGAGCTTCAATGCCATACAACACTCCTTCCGTGGCCTCCAATTGCTCTTAAACGCTAGTAAAGCCAAATACATGCTTTTCAACCGTTCGCTGCCCGCACCCGCCTGTCCGACTAGCATCACTACTCTTGACGGTTCTGACTTCGGCGATGTAATTTACAAAATAGCCTCCAACACTCTACTCAGCAAACCGGATGTAGTCTATCACAGTGCCATCCGTTTTGTCACCAAAGTCCCTTATACCAGCCACCACTGCGACCTGTATGCTCTCGTTGGCTGGTCCTCGCTACATATTCGTCCCCAATCCCACTGGCTCCAGGTCATCTATAAGTCTTTGCTAGTTAAAGCCCCGCATTATCTCAGCTCACTGGTCACCTTAGCAACACCCACCCGTAGCAAGCGCTCCAGCAGTGGTCATCCCCAAAGCAAACACCTCTTTGGCACCTTTCCTTCAAGTTCTCTGCTGCCAATGACTGGAACGAATTGCAAAAATCACTGAAGTTGGAGACTTACATCTCCCTCACTAGCTTTAAAGCATCAGCGGTCAGAGCAGCTTACCGATCGCTGCAGCTGTACACAGCCCATCTGTAAATAGCCCAACCAACCGTCTCATATCCCCATACTTGTTTTTTCTGCTCTTTTGCACACCAGTATTTCTAGTTGCACATCCTCATCTGCACATCTATCACTCCAGTGTTAATTGCTAAATTGTAATTACTTCGCCACTATGGCCTATTTATTGCCTTACCTCATTTGCACACACTGTATACAGATTTTTCTATTGTGTTATCGAAGTGTACGTTTGTTTATTCCATGTGTAACTCTGTATTGTTGTTTTTGTCACACTGCTTTGCTTTATCTTGGCCAGGTCACAATTGTAAATGTGAACTTGTTCTCAACTGTCCTACCTAGTTAAATAAAGGTGAAATAAAATAAGAAAATGAAATGGGGCAAAACATTTCCACGTCTGTCCATAAGCTGCCTCTTAATTTGATATAATGAAGCTGTGTTAACTTTTATGGCTGCAGGGGCAGTATTGAGTAGCTTGGATGAAAAGGTGTAAATGGCCAGCTCCTCAGTCTCAGTTGCTAATATATGCATATTATTATTATTAGTATTGGATAGAAAACACTCTGAAATTTCTAAAACTGTTTGAATTATGTCTGAGCATAACAGAACAAATATAGCAGGCAAAAACCTGAGGGGGGGGGGCAGAATTTCAACCAAGCTCTCAATTAAATTACAACGCGATATGGATGAGTTTTCACTTCCTACGCCTTCCACTAGATCTCAACAGTCAATGGATGACTCATGTGAAGGGGGGTCGAATGACACAGGAAATAGTCACCACTTCCACGAGTTGACCATGCATTCACTATTCGCGTTCACAGATGAAGGACCTGCGTTCCTTCGCTCATCTGAAGTCATTCTAATTCTCCGGTTGGAACATTATTCAAGATATATGTAAACAACATTCTAAAGATTGATTCAGTACATCGTTTGACATGTTTCTAATAACTGTTACGGAACTTTTGGACATTTCGTCACATTATAGTGGACGCGCTGTGACTTTGGAATTGTTTACCAAGCGCGCTAACCAAAGTAGCGAATTGGACAAAAGTAACGGACATTTTCAAACAAACCAAGCATTTATTGTGGACCAGAGATTCATAGGACTGCATTCTGATGAAGTTCAAAGGTAAGGAAACATTTATCATGTATTTTCTGGTTTCTGTTGACTCCAACATGGTGGCTAATTTGTCTTCTGTTCTGAGTGCCATCTCAGATTATTGCATGTGTTGCTTTTTCCGTAAACTTTAAAAAAAATCTGACACAGCGGTTGCATTAAGGAGAGGTATATCTATAATTCCATGTGTATAACTTGTATTATCATCTACATTTATGATGAGTATGTCTATTGAAACGATGTGGTTATTCAAAATCACTTGATGTTTTTGGAACAAGTTAATTTAATAAGCCAATGTAAACTCATATTTTTTTATTTAAATATGAACTTTATCAAACAAAACATGCATGTATTGTATAACGTGAAGTCCTATGAGTGTCATCTGATGAAGATAATTCAAGGTTAGTGATTAATTATATCTTTATTTGTGCTTTTTGTGAATGCTATATTTCGCTGGAAAATGGCTGTGCTTATTGTGGTTTGGTGGAGACCTAACATAATCGTTTGTAGTGCTTTCGCTGAAAAGCCTATATGAAAATTGGACACTTTGGTGGAATTAACAACAAGATTACCGTGAAAATGATATAAGACAAACACATGTATGTTTTAGGAATTGTAATTATGAGATTCCTGTGGTTTGAATTTGGCGCCCTCTATTTTCACTGGTAGTTGTCATATCGATCCCTGTATTGGGATTGCAGCCATAACAAGTTTTAACTCCAGTACCTTGAACACGAGGCGGAGGCAGCATGTGTGTGTGTCTATGTGGATCCGGATCAGATCTGTTTGACATCCTGCCCTGCTGCATGTCACAGACTCATCAGAGCCTGTCATCAGGCTCTTTCCACCCCAGTCCTCAGACTGACCGACTCACTGCTCTGCTCTCAGTCTGCTCAAATCCCTCTAACCAGACTGTGGCGCGTGACAGATGAAATGCATGGTGAGGCACGGGAATATTCCTCACAGAGGAAGGGAAGTCTCAAGAGAAGGACCTGGCCATCTTCTAAACAGACAATTCAGTACTATTGATCTGCTGTTTACACTGGTGAATTTCAATGGACCCCCTTTTCACTGTGAGTGGTTTTGTGTGTTTGAGTAGGGCTTCAAGTTGGCTTCAGGTTGAACCCCCCCACTCAACGGGCCTCTCAGTTCTCCTGTCGCTGTGCCAACGGATGCAGAACAGTTTCTGCAGGCCCTGGGAATGCAGGGGGTTGGTATTGTATCCTATCCTTTACACAAAACACAACACCTGTGTCCATGCTATGCTCAGACACTCCTCCACTCCTACAGGATGAACACAGAGCTGAGCTGCCTGCCTGGGGAAACAGGAGGGGGAATCTGGAAAATACCAGCCATAAAGCTGTCATCTCTACACGGTGCTATTATCGAAGACAGATATGTGAGGAGAGATGTTTTGTTGTTTCACTGTTGACTGGAACAAGAGGAGAAACGCAGTTCCGATCATGCTGCTTCCTGCTATTACTTCTCAGAGAGCTCTCTCTGCTTGTGGAAGTGAGCGAGTGCCAACATTTCACAGATCCCGACACAAGCACCTCTCTCAGTATAATGGAGGAGGGGTGTGTGTGTGTGTGTGTTTCAGGGAGCCCGCCAAGTTCAACAGCAGAGAACAGACCTGGGGTCAATTTCCATTCCAAACAGTTACATTTGTAATTCCACTCTGCCAATCTCTAATCCGTCTCAGCAGTTCAGACACAGAGCGAATGCCTTCTATCTTAAATGATAATAGTACTGTTGTGGTTTACTGAGTCACTCATTTAAGTATGGCTAACAACCAGAATGGGTCATATCCCAAAGAAGGACATTTCACCGTATACTGTACATACATTAGTATGTTATGAACATGTGTCATTAGCTACTAGCATGATGCCGACGGAGATGGCAGCATCGCGACTAGCTCTTAGAAGACTTTGCAGTATTTTGTTTTTTAAATGTACAATTTTTTACATTATTACCTCAGAAAATGTTATGTGTCATTACCTACAGCCAGGAAGAACTATTGGATATTAGAGAGGCGAACTACCATTATTATGACCAGCAATACGACATCTCTGGAGCCGATCCTTTGTTCACTCTCCCCAGAGCAATCAAACTTATTCCAGAGACCGATCCAAAACCTCGCCAGCAGAGGAGAGGCACTCGAGGTGGCCTGCTGGTTCAACTTAGGAGGCGCGCACACCACCCACCGCTTCCGAGTATATTACTGAGTATATTAGTTCAGTCTTTGGATAGCAACGTTGATGAGCTTCGAACAAGGATTTCTTTCTAAAGAGACATCGGGGCCTGTAACATACTTTGTTTCACGGAAACACGGCTTTCTCTGGAAACTCTATCGGAGTCAGTAAAGCCAGCAGGATTCTCAGAACATCGCGCAGACAGGAATAAATATCTCTCCGGGAAGCAGAAGGGCGGAGGGGTCTGTATCATGATTAACGAATCATGGCGTAATTCTAGGAACATTCAGGAACTCAAGTCATTTTGTTCGCTGACCTAGAATACCTCACAATTAAATGCCGACCACGTTATCTCCCAAAATAATTATCTTCGGTCATCGCCACGGCCGTTTACATCCCACCTCAAACCAAAACCTTGACGGCCCTCAAAAGAACTTCACTGGACTTTATGCAAACTGGAAACCACATATCCTGAGGCTGCATTTATTGTAGCTGTGAATTTTAACAAAGCAAAACCGAGGACTAGGCTGCCGAAATTCTATCAACATATTGACTGTCCTACTCGCGCTACTAAGAATCTCAACCATTGCTATTTAAAACATCTGGAACGTTTACAAGGCCCTCCCCTGCCCTCCTTTCGGCAAATCTGAGAACAAATCCATTTTGCTTCTCCCGTCCTATAGTCAGAAACTCAAACAGGAAGTGCCCTTGCTTCGTACAATTCAACGCCGGTCTGACCAATCGGAATCCATGCTTCAAGATTGTTTTGATCACGTGGACTGGGATATGGTCTGGGTAGAGTGCAAAAATAATCTAGACGTATACACGGATACAGTGACTGAGTTCATAAGGAAGTGTATAGGAGATGTAGTACCCACTGTGACTATTAAAACATACCCTAACTAGAAACCGTGGATAGATGGTAGCATTCGCGCAAAACCGAAAACGAGAACCACCGCATTTAACAATGGCAAGGTGACTGGTAATATGTTAGAATATAAAGAGTGGATTTATTCACTCCGCAAGACATTCAAACATGCTAAATGTTTTAAAAAATTGATAAAGTGGAGTCGTAATTCAATGGCTCAGAGACATATGTGGCAGGGACTACAGACAATCAAGTGTCTACAAAATTAAAACCAACCACATCGCTGAGACTGAAGTCTTGCTTCTGGAAAGGCTAAACATATTCTTTGCATGCTTTGAGGATAACACCGTGCCACCGACGCGGCCCGCTACCAAGGACTGTGGGCTCTCCTACACCATGGCCGACATGAGTAAAACATTTAATTGTGTTAACCCTCGCAAGACTGCTGGTCGAGACGACATCCCTAGCCACATACTCAAAAGCATGTGCAGACCAGCTGGCTGGTGTGTTTACGGGCATATTCAATCTCTCTCTACCCCAGCATGTCCCTGCATGTCCCCCCCCACATGCTTCAAGATGGCCACCATTGCGTTCTTGGGTACAGGAACAAAGGTAACTGAAATAAATCACTATTGCCCCATAGCACTCACCTCTGTCATCATGAAGTGCTTTGAGAGACTAGTCAAGGATCATATCACCTCCACCTTACTTGTCACACTAGACCCACTTCAATTTGCTTACCGCCCCAATAGATCCATAGATGATGAAAGGGACTATAAACGTTTGGGAACCACTGACTTGTTAGATATTACTGCACTGTCGGAGCTCGAAGCACAAGCATTTCACTACACCCGCAATAACATCTGCTAATCACGTGTATGTGACCAATACAATTTGATTTGATTGAAATAGAATTTCCTCACTACATGCAAATACAAATGGTTCTGCATCTCACCAGTAGAAACGGGCCATCTACATTTTTTGTTTGTAACCAAACCTCCATATCCAGAATTCATAGCAATTTCAGGATGAAATACCACCCGTCGAGGTGGAGCCATTTGAGAATGGGTATCAACAGGTAGCTAACATTACAACAACTGGGTCAAAAACAATTATAAAGTTAAGTCATGGCGTGGTGCTCAGTACCTAGATGTGAAAACTACAAACAAGCACAGGCTGCTGGGGTAATATTTAAATTGCTTAACTTACTAAGAATTCAAGCAGAGGTAGTATAGCTAACAAACTACATTTGTTTATCTAAGACAAAAATGTTTATAAATAGACTAAAAAGTCTACTGTAGTTCTCTTTATTATGGAGGTTTAGTTGATTGTTTATGCAAAACCTGAAGTCTTAAATTGGAGAAAAGCAGAGTTTTTAGTAAGGAGGGCATAGTGTAGTTGGGTGAGCGACTGGTGTCTGTTGGGAGGGGTATCGTGTGGGAAGGTTAGCCAGCATGATCTATTGACATGAGGGGGATGGGTGGATATAATACCTTGTATTTGAAACAAAGTTGTAAAATGTTGGCTAATCAGACATGTGTATGTCCTACAGACTAATCCTGCTGCCATGAAGACGACCTTGACACCAGCTTTAGTAGTACAGATCCCGTAGATCCATTGGACGAAAGCTTTCAGCTGGAAACAAGCTCAATATCTGTTGTGTTATTATTATCTATTATTGACTCATCACATACGCTGCTGCTACTGTTTATTATCTATCCTGTTGCCTAGTCACTGTATTTCTAGTTATATGTACATACTGTGCATTCGGAAAGTATTCAGACCACTTGGCTTTTTCTACATTGTTACGTTACAGCCTTATTCTAAAATGCACACACAATTTTCCACAATGACATAGAAAAAAAATCTGTTTTTTAGAAACTGAAATATTACTTTTACATAAGTATTCAGACCCTTCACTCAGTACTTTGTTGACGTACCATTGGCAATGATTACAGCCGCGAGTCTTGTTGGGAATGTCAATACAAGCTTGGCACACCTCTATGCGGGGAGTTTCTCCCATTCTTCTCTGCAGATCCTCTCAAGCTCTGTCAGGTTGGATGGGAAGTGTCATTGCACAGCTATTTTCAAATATTTTCAGAGATGTTCGATCGGGTTCAAGTCCGGGCATTGTCTGGGCCACTCAATGCTTAGGGTCGTCCTTTTGGAAGGTGAATCTTCACCCTAGTCTGAGGTCCTGAGCAGGTTTTCATCAAGTATCTCTCTGTACTTTGCTCCATTCATCTTTCCCTCGATCCTGACTAATCTCCCAGTCCCTGCCACTGAAAAACATCCCCAGGATGCTACCACCACCATGCTTCACCGTAGGGATGGTGCCTGGTTTCCTCCAGATGTGGCGTTTGGCATTCAGGCTAAACAGTTCAATCAGACCAGAAAATCTTGTTTCTTACTGTCGGAGAGTCCTTTAGGTGCCATTTGGCAAACTCCAAGCGGGCTGCCATGTGCCCTTTGCTGAGGAGTGGCTTTCGTCTGGCCACTCTGCCATAAAGGCCTGATTGGTGAAATGCTGCAGAGATGTTTGTCCTTCTGGAATATTCTCTCATCTCCACAGAGGAACTATGGAGCTCTGTCAGAGTGACCATTGGGTTCTTGGTCACCTCCTTGACCAAGGCCCTTCTTCCCGAATTGCTCAGTTTGGCTGGGCAGCCAGCTCTAGGAAGAGTCTTGGTGGTTCCAAACTTCTTCCATTTAAGAATGGAGGCCACTGTGTTCTTGGGGACCTTGAATGCTAAAGACATATTTGGGTGCCCTTCCCCAGATCTGTGTCTCGACATAATCCTGACTTGGAGCTCTATGGCTTGGTTTTTGCTTTGACATGCACTGTTAACTGTGGTACCTTAAATAAACAGGTTTGAGCCTTTCCAAATCATCTCCAATTAATTGAATTTATCAAAAGGTGGACTCCAATCAAGTTGTAGAAACATCTCAAGGATGATCAATGGATGTACGTGAGCTAAATTTCAAGTGTCATAGCAAAGGGTCTGAATACTTATGTAAATAAGGTATTTTTTATTATACATCTACAAAAATGTCTAAAAAACTGTTTTTGCTTTGTCATTATGGGGTATTGTGTGGAGATGGTTGAGGAAAACAATATTTTTAATCAATTTTAGCTTAAGGCTGGAACGTAAAAAAATGTGGAAGAAGTCAAGGGGTCTGAATACTTTCCAAATGCACTGTAACTTCCACAATTACCTCGTACCACTGCACATCGACTCGGTACCGAGTATATAGCCAAGTTATTGTTACTCGTGTATTTATTATTACTTGTCTATTATTTCTCTATGTTCTCTCTGTATTGTTGGGAAGGGCCCATAAATAATAATTTCACTGTTAGTCTACACCTGTTGTTTAAGAAGCATGTGACAGATCCAATTTGATCTTACTCAGAAGTGGAAAAAACTGCATGGGGCTGGCAAGAGCCAAATTGTGTAGTCGAAGTCCAAGGTCATGAAGTTCTTCCAGACCAACTGCCAATGCCCAAGAACATTCAGGGCCCTGCCTGGAACATTAATCCAACACAACATCCATATTCAGTTAGATTGATGTATTATATCACAGGAATGCCTAGTATGCTCACAACTGCATTGTTGTATAGATATTGCTTGTTCTTGTACATACTGCATGTACAGTGCCTTCAGAAAGTATTCACACCCCTTGACTTTTTCCTAATTTTGTTGTGTTACAGTCTGGACATAAAATTGATTAAATTGAGATTTTGAGTCGCTGATCTACACACAATAACCCATAAAGTGGAATTATGTTTGGAGATTTTTTTTATTAAAAAATATATGTATATATTTTTACAAAAAGTATTCAACCCCTTTGTTATGGCAAGTCTAAATAACTTCAGGAGTAAAAATGGAATTTCAAGCACAGATTCAACGACAAAGACCAGGGAGGAATTCCAATGCCTCACAAAGAAGGATACCTATTGGTAGATGTGTAAAGGAAGCTTGAAGAAAGCCTGTTCAGCCTGTACAGAATAAAAATATTCCAAAACATGCATCCTGTTTGGAATAAGTCACGAAAGTAAAATTTTAACACATTTGGGAAAGGAATGAACTCTTGGTGCTGAATACAAAGCACTATGGGGCAAATCCAACACATCACCGAGTACCACACTTCATATTTTCAAGCATGGTGGTGGCTTCATCAATTTTGGGCATGCTTGTCATCGGCAAGGTCTATGGAGTGTTTTAGGATGAAAAGGAATAGAGCTAAGCACAGGCAAAGTCCTAGAGGAAAACCTGGTTCAGTCTGCTTTCCAACAGACACTGGGAGACAAATCCACTTTTCAGCAGGACAACCTAAATCACAAGGCAAAATACACACTGGAGTTACTTACAAAGCTGACGTTGAATGTTCCTGAATTTGCCTATTAGTTGTCTTAAATCTGCTTAAAAATATATCAAGAAATGAAAATTGCTGTCTAGCAACGATCAACAACCAACTTGACAGAGCTTTAAGAATTTTACAAAGATTGGGCAAATATTGTATAATCCAGGTTAATCAAAATATATTGGTGTTTATTTTTATTTATTTTTTCTCTTTGACATTACAGTATTGTGTGTAGATTGGAGACAAAATAAATAAATAAATATATCCCATTGAAAAGGTTATTGGGTATGAATACTTTCTGAAAGTACTATATATAAAATGGAGTTTGACACTGAGCCAAGTGAATAAATTATTCTAGGTCGGAAGTTTACATACACTTAGGTTGGAGTCATTAAAACTCATTTTTCAAGCACTCCACAAATTTCTTGTCAACAAACTATAGTTTTGGCAAGTCGGTTATGACATCTACTTTGTGCATGACACAAGTAATTTTCCCAACAATTGTTTAGAGACAGATGATTTAATGTATAATTCACTGTATCACAATTCCAGTGGGTCAGAAGTTGACTGTGCCTTTCAACAGCTTGGAAAATTCCAGAAAATTATGTCATGGCTTTAGAAGCTTCTGATAGGCTAATTGATATAATTTGAGTCAATTGGAGGTGTACGTGTGGATTTATTTCAAGCCTGCCTTCAAACTATGTGCCTCTTTGCTTGACGTCATGGGAAAAATCCTAAAAATAAAAATAAAATAGACCTCCACAAGTCTGGTTCATCCTTGAGGGCAATTTACAAATGCATGAAGGTACCACGTTCATCTGTACAAACAATAGTATGCAAATATAAACACCATGGGACCACGCAGCCGTCACACCTCTCAGGAACGCGTTCTGTCTCCTAGAGATGAACGTACTTTGGTGCGGAAAGTGCAAATCAATCGCAGAACAACAGCAAAGGACCTTTTTTTTTTTTAACCTTTATTTAATTAGACAAATTCTTATTTTCAATGACCGGCCTATCAACAGTGGGTTAACTGCCTGTTCGGGGGCAGAACGACAGATATTTTTTACCTCGTCAGCTCGGGGATTTCAACTTGCAACCTTTCAGTTACTAGTCCAACACTCTAACCACTAGGCTACCTGCCGCTCCACCTTCACCTTGTGAAGATGCTGGAGGAAACAGGTACAGAAAGTATCTACATCCACAGTAAAAACGAGTCCTATATCGACATAACCTGAAAGGCCAATCAGCAAGGATGAAGCCACTGCTTCAAAACCGCCATAAAAATAAAGCCAGACTACTCATTGCAACTGCACATTGTGACAAAGATTGTACTTTTTTGAGAAATGTCCTCTGGTCTGATGAAACAAAAATAGAACTGTTTGGCCATAATGACCATTGTTATGTTTGGAGGAAAAAGGGGGAGGCTTGCAAGCCGAAGAACACCATCACAACCGTGAAGCACAGGGGTGGCAGCATCATGTTGTGGGGATACTTTGCTGCTGGAACAACTGGTGCACTTCACAAAATAGATGGCACCATGAGGCAGGAAAATTATGTGGATATATTGAAGCATCTTAAGACATCAGTCAGGAAGTTAAAACTTGGTCGCAAATGGGTCTTCCAAAAGGACAATGACCCCAAGCATACTTCCAAAGTTGTGGCAGAATGGCTTAAGGACAACAAAGTCAAGGTTTTGGAGTGGCCATCACAAAGCCCTGACCTCAATCCCATAGAACATTTGTGGGCTGAACTGAAGAAAAAAAACCTGACTCCGTTGCACCAGCTCTGTCAGGAGGAATGGGCCAAAATTCAACCTACTTATTGTGGGAAGCTAGTGGAAGGCTACACAACATGTTTGACCCAAGATAAACAATTTAAAGGCAATGCAACCAAATACTAATTGAGTGCATGTAAACTTCTGACCCATTGGGAATGTGATGAAAGAAATAAAAAGCTGAAATAAATCATTTCTCTCTACTATTATTCTGACATTTCACATTCTTAAAATAAAGTGGTGATCCTAACGGACCTAAGACAGGGAACTTTTACTAGGCTTAAATGTCAGGAATTGTGAAAAGCTGAGTTTAAATGTATTTGGCTAAGGTGTATGTAAAGTTCCGACTTCAACTGTATGTAAAAGAACATCAAAAACAGTTTAGTCATCCAGCTCTTCTTGGAAAGAGGAATCAGAAGCAGCCATTGTAATTATTTAGCTAGCCATCTCAGTTAGACAGTGCACGGTCACATAGCTACCGTGAACCTGTAGAAACTAGTAACGCCCCCGTTTGGAAAGGTCTGCCTTCAAAAGGTGGGAACACAATTGGACAAGGAAGTAGGGCTCCCGTCAGGGTGTAGTCTTTACAAAGTAATGGAAAATGAGGCAACCTAAATATCCTGAAATGTCGTGGCAGATTGGACTTGTCTCAACGATGTTCCTATGTCTCTATTGAAGAAGGACAACCATATCTAATCGCTGCTAGCGAGCAATCGACGAACCACTAAGACCACAATAATTGCTATAAAACATTGCTCCATTCATTTTTATAGCAGACAACAGGCAATGGCATCATCGGTTGAAATCTCCCGGCGCGAAAATGCTAAAATATTGCTATGGTGCATAATTATGTCTGAAACACCTCTTATCACTCATAATTACTCATAATTATGTAGGGAGACTGGGAAAACACCCAAATAGTCTACTGAAGTTTCCATTTAGGATGTGGACTACCTAACTAGGTCTTCTGGGTTAAACTGAGGCTCTAACACATTGCCCACTTCCAAGGGATTCATGCAATACCAGACTACTGTGTGATATGTCTCTGGGCCAAATCAATTAGGCCAGAGACCCCAACCAAATACATCCTGATTTTGTTAGAGTAAGTGAATTGGGTGGAAAGCCTGTATTGTGGACAGTATAAACCACTGAATGTTTTGTGCACTTTACTGTAACTACATCACATGTTCTAATTGATTAACGTTCAACTGAGAGTGCACTGTCTGGCGTGTGCATTAGGCCCAGTCCACAGTGTTGAACTGGTGAAGGTCATCTAGTCATCTGAAGCCAATGGAATATTTACACTGTACTGTAAAAACATCCAGACACTTGGCTAACAGCTCCCTGACCTGTTCAGACTGAAACACTTCCTGTAGGCATATAATGATGACAATAAGTAATTTACTGTAGAAAAGTGTGTCAAATGTTCCCTAGCTGCAGGGAGCTAAATGTTTGCCGTTCACACTGCATGGAGTCATTAATATCCTACGTTACACTCATACAAGAGGACCTAGTCAATCAGCTTTTGATCAGGCAGACTGAAGGGGACTCTCATAGGCATACATTTTGCTCTGCCTCTGCTCTGGCTGTCTGTCTGGAAGATTGGGCTACAGGCCTAGCACTGCAGGTGCAGTACACCAGTGGCAATTTAGCTGGATCAGGTGGGAGAGAGGGAAGAGGAGGGATACAGAGAGAGAGAGAGAGAGAGAGACAGCAAAGGGGAACAGGAAAAATAGGGATGAGGGAGAGAAAGAGGCTGCCTCTGGCACGAGGCTAAGAGAGGTCTTTAACCAGGCTAAGATGCCTGAGGGGCAACAACACAGAGCTGAGGAGATGTGGGGTAGCCTGCTAATATGGAAACCGATGAATGGATGCAGGGTTAGCTAGCGACCCAAATCCCATATCACTCTGGCCTACACACTCGGAGAGCGAGAGAATAAAGAGACTAGGGAGAGGGATAATTACATTTTTAAAAACAGCTCTCTCAGATACTGTGGTTTTGTTTCAGTGCGGAGGTGCCTGGGGCCATGGAGAGATGGATGAAAGAGAGACCCCCCATTGGAGGAATGTAGGCTATGCAGCATGCACTGTGTCACTAGGCAGGCCAGGCAGCAGTGTGCTGCAGTTCAGTCACTGTGCCACTCACTGCCTCTCTCACGGATACCTAGAACAGTGCCCTGAATCTGCAGTCAGACAGACCGCTAACTAACACAGCCACAGTGTTCTCAATTAGGATTATACACCCTACATAGCAGGCACCTGTTCTCTCACCCCAGTCCATCCACAGCAGCCACCGACCCAATGGGGGACATCAGTAGGGCACAGCAGGCTCTTCATCCTCCTCCTTATCTACCTCTTATCTACGCCAGCCACTGAGTGTGCCAGCCGCTAATCAAGCCTAATCTCACCACCGCCACAGCACAGACGCTGCGACAGCTCAGCTATTTCAAAGAAGCCAACCTGCGAGAAGCCAGTCTTAAAACACAACAAACCTCCAATCAGTCAGCCAAGCGAGCTCGGAACTCACTCCACAGCCCTCAGAGCAGAACTGAGTCGCTGACTTTTGACCATATTAAGAGGAGGTTAATGATACATCTAATGATAAATCCAGTACTAGGAAGCAATGGATGCATAGCAGGAACAGGCTCATTCAGAGGCCTTGATAACACACAGCTGCTCCCACCACCAGTGAATGAACCAGATACACCACGAGCGCAGCACTGAAGGCCACGGAGCAGTCAATCATAATTCATCCTACGGAGCCAAATGTGTTTCCCTTGTGAGGTCAATGGAAGTCCATTCACCAGGACTGACACTATAGACTGATGCATGGAGCTGCTGAGCTTATAAAGCACTCAGTCTGCACTGCAGCCAGCCAGCGAAGGGCAGGTCATAGTAACGTACAGGACTCTCAGAGCTAGTTTGGCACGGTATACTGAAACCTCAGTACTTTTCCGATACCAGAACATGAAAATCGGTTCGATACTAGAATTTGTGTTACTGTCGGTACTTCTGTCAAATGTTTCTCAGGTCATCTACTGATTGAGAGAGGATCAAGTCTCTCAATCAGTGCAGATGTCCACTTATAGCACTAGATCACCGTGCCTGCTCCACTTACTCGTTGCTAGCTCTAGCCTGTCAGGAGAAACCACTGAACTCACTGGGAGCCTGGGCTGCATCACCACTTATGCAGCACAGAAGTTGAAACTCTTGAATAATGAAACACTGTTGAAACTTAAATTACTGTTCCCAAAACTATGTACAATACAGGCTAGAACACTTTACAATGTAAGAAGATACCGGTAGCTTTCAGATTTGTAGGCTAACTTTCCTTGCTAGCTTACAGCTGAAACAAACATCAATTCACTACCCTAGTACCTTGTTTATGCAAACCATAATTCAAATATTGCTGATTACAAAGCTGATTCAATAAAGCTTTTGGGGACATTCACTTCGTCACCCCACCTCACGTCTCTCCCATTCAAGATCATCTTAGCTCGAGCCTCGAATTGACTGTGAATGACATCATGGGTCTTAAAGAGACCATGTGCACTTCTATAAGAGAAGAGATTGCTTCTTCCATGCAAATGTTTTTGATCAGTAAAATAAAAGAACAGATAGTTTTTCCATCGGTTGTCTCATGAAATCACCCAAAACAAGCTAAATAACTCAATGCATTCACACACACTTCTCTCTCGTACCGAGACAATTTTTCAATCTCAAGGGCCTCAGACTGTTAAACAGCCGTCACTAACACAGAGGCTGCTGCCTACATACAGACTTGAAATCACAAGCCACTTTAATAATGTTTAAATACCTTGCATTACTCATCTCATATGTATACACTATATATTGTCTTGCCTATGGCACTCAGTCATTGCTCATCCATATATGTACATATTTTTATTCCATCCCTTTACTTATACTTGTGTGTATTAGGTAGTTGTTGTGGAATTGTTAGATTACCTGTTAGACATTGCAGCACTGTCGGAACTAGAAGCACAAGCATTTCGCTACACTCGCAATAACTGCTAATAACTGCTCACATACACTGCTAACCATGTGTATGTGACCAATACAATTTGATTTATTGAATATGCATTCACCTGTATTGTGAATAGGCCTAGGCTATATCTTGATTTACCCAGTTTATTCATAGAGATTACAATTAAAATAAATTACCATTATGTTGCTATGTAGCTAAATTGGTATAAAAAATAAATAATTCAAACATCAAATTGATTGTGTAATTGATTCATTAATGCATACATTCAAAAATCTAAAAGTGTAAATTATTTTAAAATATAAAATATTTGTCTGGATCAAGTGCCATTATGTGAATGGCTTATACACCTTCTTGTTTTGGTATCGTTTTGCTATCAAGTATCCTCATGGTATTGAGTATCGTGATACTAAACCTGGTATCGGTATGGAAATCAAAATGATGGTATAGTGACAACACTACTCAGAGCATGGCCTTGGCTGCTGGCAGTGTGATTTAGAACTGAGGCGTTCAAGTTAGAAGACATTAATAACAGCCTGAGCAACACACATCATCTTCTCTAAGCAGTGTATGGTCAACTCCTGACCGTCAGGTTAAACCCACGGAGATCAAATCAACCTTTGTCACATGCACCGAACACAAGTGTAGACCTTACTGTGAAATGCTTACTTAACCAACAGTGCATTTCAAGAAGAGTTAAGAAATGTTTTATTATAATAATAAAAAATTAAAAGTAACACAATAACGAGGCTATACACATACCGAGTCAGTGTGCGGGCTTACAGGTTAGTTGCGGTCATTTGTACATGTAGGTCGGGGTGAAGTGGCTATGCATAGATAATAAACAGCGAGTAGCAGTAGTGTACAAAACAAATGGAGGGGGGCAATGTAAATAGTCTGGTGGCCATTTGATGAATTGTTCAGCAGTCTTATGGCTTGGGGGTAAAAGCTGTTAAAGAGCCCTTTGCTCCGGTACCGCTTGCCGTGCGGTAGCAGGGAAAACAGTGTGTGACTGGGATCTCTATGTCAATTTTATGGGCTTTCCTCTGACACCGTCTATTATATAGGTCCTGGATGGCAGGAAGCTTGGCCCCAGTGATGTACTGGGCAGTACGCACTACCCTCTGTAGTGCCTTACGGTCAGATGCCAAGCAGTTGCCATACCAGGCGGTGAAGCAACCGGTCAGGACGCTCTCGATGGTGTAGCTGTCGAACCTTTTGAGGATCTGAGGACCCATGCCAAATCTTTTCAGTCTCCTAAGGGGGGAAAGGTTTTGTCGTGCCCTCTTCATGACCGTCTTGGTGTGTTTGGACCATTAAAGTTTGTTGGTGATGTGGACAACAAGGAACTTGATACTCTCAACCCGCTCCACTACAGCCTCATCAATGTTAATGGGGGCCTGTTCGGCCCTCCTTTTCCTGGAGTCCACGATCAGCTCATTTGTATTGCTCACATTGAGGGAGAGGTATTTGTCCTGGCACCATACTGCCAGTTAACTGACCTCCTCCCTATAGACTGTCTCATCATTGTCAGTGGTCAGGCCTACCACTGTTGTGTCGTTAGCAAACTTAACGATGGTGTTGGAGTCGTGTTTGGCCATGCAGTCGTGGAACAGAGGCAGTGGTACAGCTGCTCACTCAGGCTGGAATTCATACGTGTCCACCCTGATAAATAACAGTGGTTTACAACTAGCTTTCAACAGCCTTGCTACACCTCCCAGGGTTGTGTGATATTGGCAGCTAAGCATATCATGCCACTGTCAGATACAATCACTCAGGTCAGCCTTAGTAGTAGCCTATTGGAATTTGCAAATCTGCAAACAATGCAGATGCAAAGTTTGGTAAGCAAATGACGGCACAAACAGCAAACCGTCATTTTTTTTTGCCAGACTTCGCATCTGTTCTGTTCTTAAAGTAAAAGTGTTGTCAAATTTTCACTGGAAACTGTCAAAAGAGTATGTTTTTTTTTAAAACTTCGCAATCATTGGTTTTTGTTTGACATACTTTTTACAGTACAAAATATGAGTCCCAGTGGAATTGCTGTGCAAAATTAAATATGATAACATTTGACACTTCAGGAACATGAAAGGCCACATCATCAGTATTATACAACAGATTGAACCTTTGACAGATATGGTAGCAGTACCTGGCTGCAGCCTGAGGCCTCAGGCCTCAGTCTGTTTTCACAGATTAGGGAGCGGCTAATCTCGGCAGTTTAGCAAAGGGGAGCCGCTTAACTGGCGACTGTCACTCTTCCTCATGAGGTTGCTTTACTTAATTAACCAGGGATGGCGAGCAGCGGAAGGCGAGAGGCAAGCTGCTGCACGATCATCACTATCTGGCCATGCTGCACGATCATCACTATCTGGCCATGCTGCACGATCATCACTATCTGGCCATGCTGCACGATCATCACTATCTGGCCATGCTGCACGATCATCACCATCTGGCCATGCTGCACGATCATCACCATCTGGCCATGCTCGATCATCCATCTGGCCATGCTGCACGATCATCACCATCTGGCCATGCTGCACGATCATCACTATCTGGCCATGCTGCACGATCATCACTATCTGGCCATGCTGCACGATCATCACTATCTGGCCATGCTGCACGATCATCACTATCTGGCCATGCTGCACGATCATCACTATCTGGCCATGCTGCACGATCATCACTATCTGGCCATGCTGCACGATCATCACTATCTGGCCATGCTGCAAAAGGACAGTATGAAGATGCTTTTTACTTTACCCCAAACACTATCCCAAAATTAAGAACAAATGGGGTAGCTCATGTTCTTGCTCATCAATTCTGAACATAGGCCTAGGACTTTTGTTCTTAGCAGCATGGTCATCTATTGATTTCCCTACAGCCCATGTGGAGTCTACTCTCCATGCCTTTCGGATTATCTCACCAGAAAAAAACAAAGCAATACCCTTTAGATTTCAATGGAGATGACAACCAGGGTAGAAAAAGAAACATGAGGCTATTTACTGGGACAACACACACCTATAGGCAGTAATGAGAGGAGTCTGTAGGTCTACCTCTGTAACAAATTAACAGGATTAGGCCACGGTGAGTGGTTTGTTTTCCTTTAGGTTGTAAACCTAGAGTACCACAACAGATCAACGCTGGACTCCGAAGATGGGGAAGCTGATACGGCCATACAACAAAGATGTCAGCCTCCTTCAAACATCATTGCACGCGCAATAGAACAGCAGAGTACGCACTATTTTTTTTTAACCTTTATTTAAATAGTCAAGTCAGTTAAGAACAAATGTTTATTTACAATGACTGCCTACACCAGCCAAACCCTAACCAGGTTGACACTGTGCCAATTATACGCCGCCCTATGGGACTCCTGATCACAGCCTGTTGTGATACAGCCCGTGTTCGATGCAGTGCCTTAGAGCGCTGTGCCACTCGGGAGCCTCCAATGATGATGATTTTTTACATCCACGATGCAGAACGCTCCTCTGCCATGTTTCAAAAACAAACAAAAAAACAATAACAAATGTGCCTGGGATGACCAGTGGCGCTGTTTCACCAATGCGGACCTCAACTTTAAGAGTTTGGATTAGTTCGGCACTAGAATTTTTGTTACATCTGTCAAATGTGTCTCAAGTGATTGAGAGGATCAAGTTTATCAGTGCAGCCCCTTTATAGCCATTCAATGCTAGAGCTGTCTGAGCTGCATTACCTCCCCACTCACGCTGCACAGAAGAAGTTAACGCACTTGAATAATGTAAAACGAGAAGTAGAAATGTATCAACTTGATGGCCATTGTTTTGTTAACAGTAATGCAGGCGAGAACACTTTTACAATGCAAGAAAAATCGGTAGCTTCCAGATTTAACTTGATACTAACTTTCCTTACAGCTCCATTTCCTACCCTAGTACTTTGTTTGTGATCATATGAAAAACATACAACAAAATATTCTGATTTCAAAGCTGACGTCACCAAAAACGTGATTAAATTCACGTTCTCCCTCACCACCAAAAACAAATTATCTTCCTTTGCCTCCCGTCTCATTGTCACTAGAATCAACAAAGGGCTTGCAGTTGACATATAAACGCCTTCTGGTGGCCATGTTGGGAGACCACCGCATTAACTCTTCTGACAACAACGGCCGAGTGGCTACCCCAAACTGCATGATAACAGTGCCCAATGCTAGTTGATTCATCACCACGGTCATTTTATGTGCAGTGTTTGCCTGCTCTAAAAAGACAGGATTGTTTTTTGTTTTTTAGATTACCCGTAATCTTGAAACACCAAGGAGAGAAGAGTTAAAAAAAGTGAATAAACTTTTTTGCCTGTCAAGACCTGAACCTAGACAGCTGTCAGTCCAGGGTCTGTCTCACGCCTTGGTCATTGTATTTTGTGTTTTGTTATATGTTTGGGTAGGCCAGGGTGTGACATGGGTTTATATGTTGTGTTTCGTATTGGCTGCCTGAGGCGATTCTCAATTAGAGTCAGGTGCTTATCGTTGTCTCTGATTGGGAACCGTATTTAGGTAGCCTGAGTTCGCTTTGTATTTCGTGGGTGATTGTACCCGTCTCTGTGTTGTAGTCACCAGATAGGCTGTAATTAGTTTCACGTTCCGTTCTGTTGTTTTTGTATTTCAGTTATTTCACGTACCGCTATTCTGTTCATTAAAGTCATGAGTAACCTACACGCTGCATTTCGGTCCGACTTTCTTCATTCAACAGACGAACGCCGTTACAGTCTGCTCTGATCATTTCACCACTGGCAAATACCTCAATGGGATATGACAACCTGCTGTGTTGACTATTAGTTGTCCCAGCCTAATAAAATATGTTATTGGTATATGACACTGAAACACTTAAATGAATTAAACACAACCCCAAAAATCAAGAGCCCTGATGGTACAGGTGACCTGAAGAAGTGGTATTCAAACAGCAGGTGTGTTTTTCATTTGTTTATTCACTGTAGGTTCACCAGCTGACCTCTATCAGGACACCCATGTCGACTGGATTCCCACTGTGAAGATGAGCAATGCTGCAGCAGCATCCATTTCTACTTCATCCTTTTCCAGATATGGAAGGAGACATCGCTCAGTTAGACAAAATGGTTGTCATATGCTGTGCCATTGTCAATCTGTATGATTCTGTTGTGCCATTTGAGGAGAGAACACCTTCACCTTGTTGGCATGACAAAAGTGACCTCTTAAACTGTATGGTTATATAAAATCTCATTTGGAATAACATGTAAAAGACTTTATGATATCATACACAGACTTACTTTAATAATAGGCTATATTGTTGCATGGGTAAAATGAAAAGTATTGTGTGTGTCATTTCTGCCTTGCCCCATTGAATAAAATGTATTTATTATAGCCAAACTATATATTTATTTTGCAATTTAAACACATTTAGCATAGACAAATGTAATTTTTGTGGTAGTCTTAGGCAAACCATCTTCATGGTTTCAACCATCTTCACCAACCTTCAAAAGTAAAACATACACACAACTGTGTGATAAACTAAGGATACCATCAGCTCCTGCTTCCAGACATTGCACTGACAAGGGTTGGATTTGCACTGAACAATTTAATGTCAAGGTGTGTACAACTCTAGTATAATAATTAGCCTTATACATTGTCTACTGTTATTATTTTAGATACACCATGGTGCTAGTAGACATTAATTGCAAAACTGTGTTTTAATCAATTATTTGGTGACGTGAATATATTTAGCATAGCATAGCATATCTAGGGTTGCACATTTTGGGGAATATTCAGAGGTGGAAAGTTTCCATGGGAATTAATGGAAATATATGCAAAATAGTATTAATACCATTTAAATGTAGATGCTTTTTGCATTTACCATATCATATGGAGACAGAAATATAAACATTTTACCTTGTAAAAAGTAGACATAATTGCAAATGATTAAATCCTTCCAATAGAAATTTTAAAAAACTATTTAGTTACGAATTTAACTTTAACTAAATGAGTTCACTCTTCACATGGGATGATTTCACTGAACAACAAAAGGGAATATTGAATGATCCCCAATGATCCATCTCATCTCCAAAAAAACATTTAACATACATCTGTAAAATGATAGTCTAGGACCTAAAGCTTTAGTTGTCTTCCTCTCAGGCTTCCATGTCTTCTTATGGAACATCCTCAATGCCCACCTCTTGAACATCAGACTGAGGCCTCATCTTCAATGTCACTTTCCAACCTTGTTGAGGATGGCTCGTTGTCAGGCTCAAAGAGATGATGACAACACCACCCCAACAGGTGTTGCTGGGCAGCTTCAATTTGGTGCTCTTATTCTTCTCACTTTGCTTGGTGAGGTAGATTGCTGCTACAACTTGATGACCCTTCACATACCTAACCATTTCCTGGGCTCTCTTGTAGTGTATCCATTGTTTTCAGTGCCATGTTGTCCTTGAGGAGCAGATTCGATGCAGGAGCAGCACAGACAATGGATGTGATGTGAGGGTGGGACTCCTCCACTTTAGACCAAGCAGCCTTCATGTTCACAGCATTGTCTGTCACCAGTGCAAATACCTTCTGTGGTCCAAGGTCATTGATGACAGCCTTCAGCTCATCTGCAATGTAGAGACCGGTCTGTCTGTTGTCCCTTTTGTCTGTGCTCTTATAGAATACTGGTTGCGTGGTAGAGATGTATTTAATTATCCTTGCCCACAAACATTCGACCACCCATCAGAGATGATTGCAATACAGTCTGCCTTCTCTATGATTTGCTTGACCTTCACTTGAACTCTGTTGAACTCTGCATCCAGCAAATTAGTAGATAAAGCATGTCTGGTTGGAAGGGTGTATGCTGGGTGAAGAACATTCAGAAATTTCTTCCAATACACATTGCCTGTGAGCATCAGAGGTGAACCAGTTGCATACACAGCTCAAGCAAGACATTCATCAGCATTTCTGATTCCAGGAGGACCATGAGCTGTTGCTACCGATAAGGTGTCCGATTCATCATTTTCACCTCGAATAGAAGTAGAGGGACTTTTGTCAGAGGTTGCTTGTTGTGACGCGGAGGGAACTCTATGCACTTGGCCAGATGATTCTGCATCATTGTTGCATTCTTCACATATGATTTGGCACAGTATTTGCAAATGTATACAGCCTGTCCTCCTACATTAGCTGCACTGAAATGTCTCCACACATCAGTTAGTGCTCGTGGTATTTTCCTGTAAAGATTAGAAAAAGAGTTTAAAAAACAAATAGAATTCCATGTACAGATAAATAGTTATGCAGTTTGATTAAACAACTCCTTTGTAAGATACATGTTTTAAAATGAAACATGTATGGAAACAGGTGAATTAACCCTCCTCAGTTAGCAGGCTCAAGCAAGCTAAAACCCACATGGTAGCAAAAACTAACTAGCAGAAATTGTTAACAACTTGAAATGATTTAAACACACTTTGCTTTAGGCTACTATTTACTAGTTAACAAAAAAATAATGTATATGTTCTATAAAATATATTCACCCCACCCAGTATTGTAATCAAGACTTACCAGAAAGCATGTAGTCCTTGGCTCAGACAGTGTAGTAGTGTGGGCTCAATAGCATCTCATTAGTGTGCAAGATCTTGAGAATCAGCTGTACATGTGATGGAAGAGTGAACTGCACAAATGACGAAAGAATGCACTGTGCATGCAGAGGGTTGCAATTCCATTGAATTGGGGTAGTTTAACCAAAATAAGCCTAGAATTGCCTTGTTTATCCCAAAGAAGGTTCACTGTTATAAGCTAACTTTTTTGATTAATTTAAGCAAAATTCCTGGGCTTAACTTCCCATGGAATATTTCAGGAAAATTTGCAGCCCTAGTTTTATCTAAGAATGGTATATTTCACCAGATGTGTTGGCGGGTGGTCCATTTGAAAGGCTCTACAATGCGAGCATTATATTCTTCAATAAAAATGGGCAAAAGTCAAGTATGAGCACATGTGCGAGTTTGGGTTTGAAAAATGCTGCAGTAGCTGTTTTCAAAGTATTTCTGCCATTTTTCATAGCTGCTAACTACACAAATCAATTGGAATCCTATATCCAATCTCGCACAGCAACACCGCCTGTCAAGGGAGCCGTGGGCAATGAGTGAAGTGCTGATAGATGACATTTTGGAAGTGCAATGTACAGGCATAAAAGTTAGTCTAATTTACTCAAAAGTCAACAAAGCTAGACTGTTTCAAATGATAGTCAGATCCCAAATCACAGACACAGGTTTTAATTTTTTTCACAGACACGTGAGAGGACTCGAGTGGCCAATTACCACGTCAACCTCCCGACTTAAAGGGGCAGCTGAACATATTGTCTCTGATATTTTAATTAAAAGGCAGGTCAAAAAGAAAAAGTATGAAATTGAGCAACATACCGCATTACTTCTTACGAACACATTTCTTGTTTTAGAAACATTACAAACCATAGTCATCTGTTTTGCGTTGTTTTTTTAATGTAATTATGTCCCAAAAATATTTTGGCTGGTAAAAAAATCTGAGTGACTGTTTTTTTATTATCTACCTTCCACAGTGGCCCTGATCAGTATCATAGTGAACATTCTGGTATCGTGACAACACTGATATGAATGGTTAGGGAGATCAAGCAGATATGAAATAAGTATTATATGTGGTGGACTTGTCATTGGCTAGCCTACTGTTTTCCCATTGGGACTCCAGTACATTCTGTTATTTGAACTTAAGACCAGGAAACCAGTCTGACCAAACTTACCAGTTTGGTTGACTCATGAGCTGTCTAAAGAACACAATAAATATTGCTCAGTGCAGAAAATAGGCTAGGCCGAGGCTACTCCTCACCCTTTGTTCTATTGCATTTGTCGTTGTGAAGTTCCTCTGCCTCCTTACATTTAAACTCAGCATTTAGCCTACAGTGCAAAATAATTGTAGATTGTGAGACATTTTTTGTCAAGCTTTGACAAAAATCATGAAGTGTTTTACATTCCTTCAGATTCTGCAGAATGACAACTGTCAAACACATTAAATTGATGAGAATTATTATTTTTGTCACAGGGACCTTGACTGACCAAGCAGAGACGACACTAAATACTTTTTGAAGATAGTCCAAATGAAGGTGAATGATTAGCAAACATTTCAAAGGTCAGTGAAGCATAGTAAGTCTCTCCAGACTTCACTCAATCAACTTCCTCTTTACAGCTCTGAAATACACTGAGAATACAGATTCACAACATGTATATTTCTTATTCCTCAAACACACTTCCCTCTGCTCTTAAGGGAATATTCATGACTGTTTGGACTTGGAGGTCTGTAGTTGAGAATAATAGACATTAGAGATTGATTGACAGATACTAGGAAATGCAGAGGAGAGTAGAATGGTCTGGATCAGTCAGGTGTTTGTTCTGAAAGATAGAGCAACAGTGTTTTCCCAAAGCCAGACCTTCCTCCCTGTGGGACTCAGTTGTGACAGGTCTTAATTGGGCTTGGGCGGTATACCGTAAGTCGGTGGTATTTGGAAAAAGCTATGGGATGATTTTTACATACCGTCAATATCATCAAAACTATTTCCTGGATTTAAAAAAAATACATTTCAATGTTTGTATTTACCTGCAGTCGACTTGTGCAATACTTTAGGAGATCAAGCAGGTTGCCAAGAGTGCGCAAAGCTGTCATCAAGTCAAAGGGTGGCTACTTTGAAGAATGTCAAATATAAAATACATTTGATTTATTTAACCATTTTTGGGTTACTACATGATTCAATGTGTTATTTCATGTGTTATTTCAAAATAAAGAAAACGCCTACTCATTCAAGGGGTTCTTTATTTTCACACACACACACCATATCATAGAGCCATCTAGTCATTTTCATATTCATATTTACATGTATATGAGAGCCCCACATCCCAAGAATACAGGCACTGACCTGAGCACCCAACACAGCATCTAGCCTGTGCACCTTGGCCAAAATGGGGACTATAGCCTGGCCGAAACACAGCATCTAGCCTGTGCACCTTGGCCAAAATGGGGATTATAGCCTGGCCGAAACACAGCATCTCGTCAGTACACAATTGTCAAGATGGGGATTATAGCCTGGCCGAAACACAGCATCTAGTCAGTACACAATTGTCAAGATGGGGATTGTAGCCTGGCCGAAACACAGCATCTAGTCAGTACACAATTGTCAAGATGGGGATTGTAGCCTGGCCGAAACACAGCATCTAGTCAGTACACAATTGTCAAGATGGGGATTATAGCCTGGCCGAAACACAGCATCTAGTCAGTACACAATTGTCAAGATGGGAACTAGATATCCCTGCTGGACGTCACACTCATTACCGTATGTCACCGTTGTCATACTTATTTATTTACCCAGAAGTAGGTCCGTGCTGACTCTGCATTAGGTGATGGGCCTAGTACTCTGTTGTTTGGCAAACAAATAAATAATGGTTTTCTACTGTACTTGACATCATGAATCCAGAAATATCAAGCCCGTCCTGTGAAAGAACACCATCTAAGCCTAAATTACTGACAATGGCACTCTGAGGCCTGTGTGAGGTGGGGATAAAGAGGACAGCTGTATGCCAGCTGCATTTTTATCATGGCACACATTGTTTGAAATGCTAATTGCCTGGGGATCATGGCACAGTGCTTCTTTATACTGCCAGATGCTTATCTTGGTGCTGTACCAAGCTTAGGGACGTCACACCCACACCGGCCGGCCAGCTCACTGGCAGGAATAGGAGTGGACTGAGCTGACCCTGATCTTAAGGTAAAGACAGATAGTACACTGAGTATACCAAACATTAGGAACACCTTCCTAATATTGAGTTGCACCCTCCGCTTTTGCACTCAGAACAGCCTCAATTCATCGGGTCATGGACTCTACAAGGTGTCGAAAGAGTTCCACAGGGATACTGGCCCATGTTGACTCCAATGCTTCCCACAGTTGTGTCAAGTTTACTAGATGTCATTTGGGTGGTGGACCCTTGAACTGTTAAATGTGAAAAACCCAGCAGCGTTGCAGTTCGACACAAACCGGTGCGCATGGCACCTACTAATGTACCCCGTTCAAAAGGCACTTCAATATTTGTTCTTTCCCCTTCACCCTCTGAATGGCACACATACACAATCCAGATCTCAAATTTCTCAAGTCTTAAAATCCTTATTTAACCGGTCTCCTCCCCTTCATCTACATTGATTGAAGTAGATTTAACAAATTACATCAATAAGGGATCTTAGCTTTCACCTGGATTAACCTGGTCAGTCAATGTCATGGAAATTGTTGTTAAGTGGTTTTTACACTGTTTATACATCAGTTAACATTATGGGTCATATATTATTGTAGCTAATGTATGATATAAGTTATTCTGGTCACTCGACCTAGGCCAGGCCTATAGAGCACAATGAATCGCACAGGAACAGACTAAATTACAGTATGACTGTCTGGAATTGGCAAGTCTAACAGGTACACAGTAATAACGGACAACCATGGGAGTGGCACTGAGGAAACTGTTACATAAGATCAGGCAGGCCAAGCTGCACTCTCTTCTGTTCCTCAGCCTCACCCACAGAACCAGTGTCAGCCCTGAGGCCTGGTGAGAGAACTGGGGCTAGCGGAGCTGCACCCTGCCAGGGAGATAATGACAAACTGTCATCCTAATGGCAACACTAGACAGACACAGACCTGCTAATGCATGTCTAGTGTCACCAAACCTGTATAACACAGTTCACACCTACGCCCAGCTATTCACAATGGATTTGAGATTGCCGCTGCTGGCACAGGACTTGATATCCATACCAGAGTCAGGCCAATGGCAGAGGATTGAAATGCCACTGACTGTGTAGCCCATTACTGAGCTAAACATAAGCCTAGTCTGGATTTTCACTAAAGCTGTGGTATTAAAATGATCTGAAAAAGTATTATTGACTCATTTGGCTGACAACAATAACATACAACGAGCTACTGCCCTCAGTCATTCATTGCTTCCGTTGGTTAGGCCTATGTGGTTTCCAATGTCACTGATGTCAATGTGAATTACAACAATGACCCATCTTTCTCTATGGTATGAAATGACTAGCCTTGTCCTACAGTGTGTGAGCCTTTTCTAAAGGAACAATGCATTGTTTAATGTGAGCTGAATGAACACATTCTCAATCTCAACATAATACACTTCAAGGCGGGGCAGAAGGTGTATTTCGCCCTGTGATATTCATTGCGATAACTTAGGCCTAACTTCTTCAGCGAGTAGGCAGAGCAGAAATATTTTAGATAGCTGTGTCTCTTATTCGAGGGCTTGACAACTTCACTAAATGCAGTCCAGTACGAGCATTGCAAGAACTCCAGCATATGAAAAATAATGCCCTGAAGGCAGGTTGCTTGTTATCATTACAGAGGCTCTTTGAGAGTTTATTTACAGTCAGAGTGCTACATGAACTGCCCAAATCACACCCATCAAGGAGGTAGACGATTGAACGTGCGTAGATGTAAATGACATGGAAATTTAGTCCAGAGAAAGTGAGTAGGCTGGTTGTAAAGCTTAGCCTGTACCTCAAAGAACACACAGACTTTCTAAAATAGACTACTCAGTCACATAGGCTAGCCTGACTGTCATTTATTAATGCAGCCTAGCTAAGATATATGTCAGAATTTAGAAGCACTAGCAGAATCACAGCAATAAGCTTGTTTTCTATGGTACGTTGAACATGGAAAAGTGTACGAAAGTAGGCTACACTGTGGACAGGGGTTAAAGATAACGAGTTCAAAGCTATCCAGTGTGTTTTTGAAAAGAGGAAAATCACATGCCAAGAGGTCTCAGCTTGACTCAACAGGGAAAAGGAGTTTGTTGAGTGGGTTTCCGATGTGGCAGTCATTGTTTCCCCAGAGCTTTACCTCCTAACAGCAGCCATCCCATTTGACCCTGACCCCACCAACAATCACAGCAAAAACATGGAGGATGAAGTGACACTGTGGTGAACATTCCCTCTGCCTTTTCACACACACACACACACACACACACAACCTGCTGTTTTAGGTCAAGGAAGTTGTTTACACTGCATCTTAGAAAAATGTATAATAAAGCAAATTTTCTCTGAATTGTTGTGTAGGCTTTTTCCATTGCCTTTAAGGTAAGGAATAGTTAAGGAATAGTCATGCACAGCTCCAGTCACAGAGGAGGTGTGTGATCAGGTGGTCTAGCAGGCTCCTGTAATTAACAACCTCAGCCAGATCCAGCCAGGCATGACCAGAAAATGAACATGCAGCCGCTCTCACACTCAACATGAAATACATGCTAACTGGGCACAAAACCAACGCAAAGAAGCACTTTTAGGGCAAATTGACCAGGAGCTATTCCTGGCCTTGCGACTGACCGTAGCCTAGTGATGTCATGCTATGATACTGGGCTTAAATCAAACTTGAGTTAAGCGGAATCAACATGGATAGGGGTAATGGTTTCAGGATGTCCCTGACATTTGGAAGAACCTTTAATATCAGTCCTATCTTGATATCAAAAACATTTTAAATGGCATGTTTTATCTTTCGGTAAGAACGAAGGGAGCACAGTGACATTTGCCTGTGTTCTTTTGTAAGTGTGTGTCTGAGTTCTCATTAACAAAAAGGCCTTTTGAACATGAAAACCACATCGTTTTGTAAGCTTTCAACATCATTTAAAGCAGCACACATCATGGTGAGCAGTGAGCAATAATAAAAATATTAAAAAATAGGCCAAAAAAATAGGCCAACCTAAACTGTGTAAAGCAGCACCTTATCACTCATCCCCACTTCATGTCCATATCGGGAAAAGCCAGCACCAGACCAGGAGGAAAACCTTCCTATGCCGCAAACACCGACTGCAGTAGGGGGATGGCCATTGAACATCAATTAGGAGGGCCAGCTATCAGCCACTGCAAACAGACCTACTACTTACTGTCTATTATCTATCCTGTTTCAGAGTCACTTTACCCCTACCTACAGTGGGGCAAAACAAGTATTTAGTCAGCCACAAATTGTGCAAGTTCTCCCACTTAAAAATATGAGAGAGGCCTGTAATTTTCATCATAGGTACACTTCAACTATCCAGAAAATCACATTGTAGGATTTTTTATGAATTTATTTGCAAATTATGGTGGAAAATAAGTATTTGGTCAATAACAATATTTGGTCAATAACAAGTATTTGGTCAATAACAATAAAGTTTATCTCAATACTTTGTTATATACCCTTTGTTGGCAATGACAGAGGTCAAACGTTTTCTGTAAGTCTTCACAAGGTTTTCACACACTGTTGCTGGTATTTTGGCCCATTCCTCCATGCAGATCTCCTCTATAGCAGTGATGTTTTGGGGCTGTTGCTGGGCAACACAGACTTTCAACTCCCTCCAAAGATTTTCTATGAGGTTGAGATCTGGAGACTGGCCAGGCCACTCCAGGACCTTGAAATGCTTCTTACGAAGCAACTCCTTCGTTGCCCGGGCGGTGTGTTTGGGATCATTGTCATGCTGAAAGACCCAGCCACGTTTCATCTTCAATGCCCTTGCTGATGGAAGGAGGTTTTCACTCAAATCACACAATACATGGCCCCATTCATTCTTTCCTTTACACGGATCAGTCGTCCTGGGACCTTTGCAGAAAAACAGCCCCAAAGCATGATGTTTCCACCCCCATTGCTTTACAGTAGGTATGGTGTTCTTTGGATGCACCTCGGCATTCTTTGTCCTCCAAACACAACGAGTTGAGTTTTTACCAAAAAGTTTGATTTCATCTGACCATATGACATTCTTCCAATCTTCTTCTGGATCATCCAAATGCTCTCTAGCAAACTTCAGACGGGCCTGGACATGTACTGGCTTAAGCAGGGGGACACGTCTGGCACTGCCGTCCCTGGCGGCGTAGTGTGTTAGTGATGGTAGGCTTTGTTACTTTGGTTCCAGCTCTCTACAGGTCATTCACTAGGTCCCCCCGTGTGGTTCTGGGATTTTTGCTCACTGTTCTTGTGATCATTTTGACCCCACGGGTGAGGTCTTGCGTGGAGCCCCAGATCGAGGGAGACTGTCAGTGTTCTTGTATGTCTTCCGTTTCCTAATAATGGCTCCCACAATTGATTTCTTTAAACCAAGCTGCTTACCTATTGCAGATTCAGTCTTCCCAGCCTGGTGCAGGTCTACAATTTTGTTTCTGGTGTCCTTTGACAGCTCTTTGGTCTTGGCCATAGTGGAGTTTGGAGTGTGACTGTTTGAGGTTGTGGACAGGTGTCTTCTATACTGATAACAAGTTCAAACAGGTGCCATTAATACAGGTAACGAGTGGAGGACAGAGGAGCCTCTTAAAGAAGAAGTTAAAGGTCTGTGAGAGCCAGAAATCTTGCTTGTTTGTAGGTGACCAAATACTTATTTTCCACCATCATTTGCAAATTAATGTGTTAAAAATCCAACAATATGATTTTCTGGATTTTTTTCCTTCTCATTTTGTCTGTCATAGTTGAAGTGTACCTATGATGAAAATTACAGGCCTCTCATCTTTTTAAGTGGGAGAACTTGCACAATTGGTGGCTGACGAAATATTTTTTTGCCCCACTGTATACATACATACACTACATGACTGAAAGTATGGAGACCTACTTGTTGAATATCTCATTCCAAAATCATGGACATTAATATGGAGTTGGTCTCCCCTTTGCTGCTATGACAGCCTCCACTCTTCTGGGAAGGCTTTCCACTAGATGCTGGAACATTGCTGAGGGGACTTGCTTCCAGTCAGCCTCAAGAGCATTAGTGAGGTTGGGTGATTAGGCCTGGCTCACAGCTGGCATTTCAATTCAAGGTGGTCATTGGGGTTGATGTCAGGGCTCTGTACATGCCAATCAAGTTTTTCAACACCGACACAGATTTCCCTTCACTGGAACTAAGGGGCCTAGACCGAACCATGAAAAACAGCCCCAGACCATCAGTTGGCACTTTGCATTGGGACAAGTAGCGTTCTCCTGGCATCCGCCAAACCCAGATTTGTCTGACGGACTGATGAAGTGTGATTCATCACTCCAGAGTACGTGTTTCCACTGCTCCAGAGTCCAATGGCAGCAAGCTTTACACCACTCCAGCCGACGCTTTGCATTTCACATGGTGATCTTAGGCTTGTGAGCAGCTGCTCGACCATGGAAACCCATTTCATGAAGCTCCCGACAAACAGTTGTTGTGCTGATGTTGTTTCCAGAGAGTGTTTGGAACTCGGTAGTGAGTGTTGCAACTAAGGACAGACTATTTTTACATGCTACGTGCTTCAGTGCTCCCGTTCTGTGAACCTACCACTTCACGGCTGAGCCATTGTTGCTCCTAGACGTTTACATTTCACAACAACAACACTTACAGTTGACCGGGGTAGCTCAAGCAGGGCAGAAATTTGACAAACTGACTTGTTGTAAAGGTGGCATCCTATGACTGTGCCACGTTGAAAGTCACTGAGCTCTTCAGTAAGGCCATTCAACTGCAAATGTTTGTCTATGGAGATTGCATGGCTACGTGCTCAATTTTAAACACCTGTCAGCAATGGGTGTGGCTGAAATAGCCATGTCCACAAATTTGAAGGGGTGTCCACATACACTATATTCATTATATATACACAAAAGTATTTACCTCAACTACCTCGTACCCCTGCACATCAACTCGGTACTGGTACTCCCTGTATATAGCCACGTTATTACCCGGTACTCCCTGTATATAGCCACGTTATTACCCGGGAAACTCCCTGTATATAGTCACGCTATTACCCGGGAAACTCCCTGTATATAGTCACGCTATTACCTGGGAAACTCCCTGTATATAGTCACGCTATTACCTGGGAAACTCCCTGTATATAGTCACGCTATTACCCGGGAAACTCCCTGTATATAGTCACGCTATTACCCGGGAAACTCCCTGTATATAGTCACGCTATTACCCTGGAAACTCCCTGTATATAGTCACGCTATTACCCGGGAAACTCCCTGTATATAGTCACGCTATTACCCGGGAAACTCCCTGTATATAGTCACGCTATTACCCGGGAAACTCCCTGTATATAGTCACGCTATTACCCGGTACTCCCTGTATATAGTCACGCTATTACCCGGTACTCCCTGTATATAGTCACGCTATACGCTATTACCCGGGAAACTCCCTGTATATAGCCACGTTATTACACGGTACTCCCTGTAAAAAGCCACGCTATTACCCGGGAAACTCCCTGTATATAGTCACGCTATTACCCGGTACTCCCTGTATATAGTCACGCTATTACCCGGTACTCCCTGTATATAGTCACGCTATTACCCGGTACTCCCTGTATATAGTCACGCTATTACCCGGTACTCCCTGTATATAGTCACGCTATTACCCGGCACTCCCTGTATATAGTCACGCTATTACCCGGCACTCCCTCTATATAGTCACGCTATTACCTGGCACTCCCTGTATATAGCCATGTTTGTATTTTTTTAATCGTTATCATTATTTGTTATTCACATAATGTATTTACTCCTTTGTTGTAACTTTATCCTTGCATTGTTAGAAAAGGACCCGTAACTAAGCATTTCACTGTGACAAATAACATTTGATTTGCCTTATTTTTACCCACACATGAGGACAAGTAAAACAGAAGTAACAGACTGCCTCAGCCCGCTGTTGACCTCTATCTTGATTCTTGACCACACAAATCTTGACATTGAATCTGCAGTGTCAGCAGGAAAGTGCCCTGATATGCCGAAAGTGTAGCGGTAGCCCATTAACCATTTATGCACTACTTCAGCAATTGTAATACAGTGGTTGTGAGATGAAGATTCGTACACAGACGTAGTGTAAAGTGGTTGACGGGTAGGGCCTTAATGACAGAGGGATCATCCCAGATATAGGGGTTATACAGGTCAGCGAGCAGGATTCAGACAAGGTGAGTAAATTGCAATGGTCCAACTAGCGTAACCGGCGTGAAGTGGCTAGCTGGGTAGCGGGTACGCGCTAATAGCGTTTCAATTGGTGACGTCACTCGCTCTGAGACTTGAAATAGTCGTTTCCCTTATTCTGCAAGGACCGCGGCTTTTGTGGAGTGATAGGTAACGATGCTTCGTGGGAGCTGATGTGCGTGGAGGGTCCACTGGTTCGAGCCCAGGTAGGGGCGAGGAGAGGGCCGGAAGAACTGTTACACTAACATACCACATCAAAGTGAACTTCATGAAAACACCATACGAAGACTATTTAGCAATATTGACAAACATACCTTGTCTGCAATACAATTACATTTTAACTTACTCTGCAAAATGTCAGTGGGGTAGGTTATTCATTCTGACAAAATATCAACAGGAAATTATTATTAAATGCAGTTATCTGTTTGTGACAATCAACATTTGTTTGCGCATCACCTAAGGCACGTGCACATGACAGAAGTACATGCACGCGGTGCATGCATACAAATTGAAGTCTTACAGGTGTTTAGTTTACATGGTTGTGTGCTCGATGGCAGTACCTGCACCCCAAAAACTCGGGTATATAATTGATATTTTGTCTCAAATTTCGAGTACTAGAAGGACCAACCGGTAGATTAAGTTTAAATGTACTTGTAATGAACGTTTTTGCAGTACTTAATTTCAGGCTGTGGCTACAAACAATGCCGATTTTGTTAGTGTACGCTGGCGATCTAAGTTACATTCCAATAAGTTAGACAGTGGCTATGTTTGCTATCCCTTGAAGGACGAAGTTGATAGTTAACAATAGCAGCCAACTTGCATAACAACTGGTTATCTAGTTAGTACCAGTGATATTAAGCTAAGTACCCTGTTAGCACAAAGCAAGGTGGCTAAAGGTAATGCGTTGGTTTTTGAAAACCTGCCTGCTGTGCTGCTGACTGGCATGCTAATCAGTGAATTTAGCTAGCCGTTCTACAATGACATTGTGGCTTGCTAGTTAGACAGACGCGCTAGCCACAAGGGATGGCTTGGCTTAAAAACGTTAGCTAACACATTCCACGTTTATATCAGCGTGACGACAAATCAATGTATTCGACGTTGTAAAAAAACATTGGACTCAAAAGGTATGCACCTATGTTGCTAGCTACAGAGCCATCTAACGTTAGTTAGCTTGCTTGGAGGCAGGTACCATCAATAATCAAGCGAGCGAGCCACTGCTCGGTGCAGCAGCAAAGCTCGTTGACGTTTTACTCACCTAACAGTGACCGGAGGTGCTTCAGTCGGGTCAATACATCCTTCTTTGGGTCCAGAACTTTCTGTGTAGATTTCTTGACGTCTCCATGGCCCCTTCGAGTGAACATTCCGCTGTAAAACGCAATCTGGAATTAGGTACGTCTTTTTTTTTTACCATGCAGTCAGCCTATGATTTGACAGTGCCACTTTCCTCACCACCGCTCTATTCTTGCTCGGCAAACATACGTTTCGCCGCTAGTCACCTCCCTTTGGTTTTGTAAACACGGAAGCGCAGCTCGTTGCGTGGCCACGCCCCCTGTTGGACGTAACCAGCAAGCACTTGTCCAATGCTTGCAATTTTTCACAGAAATGTAATAATGTCACTGGCTCTGATATGATTATTAAAGTCAGATTCTGTAGTTTCGACAGCCTGACATTGCCAATTTTGTTTGGTAAACTAAACTGAGGCGAGAGATGGGAGTTGGAGAAATGCACCACTCTCAAATTCATTGACAGTCATAATCTTCAGGGCACTAAGCACCACAATGCATACTAAATAAATACTAAACACAAAGCATAGTGACTTTATAAAAACAACTGGCTAGTCTGTACTCGCTAGTCTTTCTAGCATCATAGCCTATACAAGCCAGTTGTTTTTATAAAGTCAATATGCTTTCTATCTAGTATTTATTTAATATACATGTATAGGATGTGTCCTTGCCGTTTTGAAGATTAAAGCCGTATTCCACTTTGTACATGGTTTATGGAGCCATATCGTGCGGGGGGGGGGGGGGGCATGTTCCTATAGAACAGTGCCATTAAATTATGCCTCCCTATAGATCTGCACCTTTTTATTTAACCTTTATTTCAGCAGGTGAATCCATTGAGGACCTATTCTCATATTCACTGGCTAAAGGCAAACAATTTAAATGTAATGAATAATTATTCTAATCTAACCCCCGAATATTTAGGAATTTAAAATACAAATATAAAGTGGATTTGTTGTGTGCTTTAGTTTTTTCATGCCAAATGTCTACAAACAGGTGCTGGAAATTAACATAAGTTCTTAATTATCTAAGCATAGTCACTTTACCCATACCTACATATACACATTACCTAGACTAACCTGTACCCCGCACATTGACTCGGTACCGGTACCCCCTGGATATAGCCTACTCATTGTTATTTTGTATTACATTTTTTACTCTTGTTTATTTAGTAAATATTTTCTTAACTCTATTTCTTGAACTGCATTGTTGGTTAAAGGCTTGTAAGTAAACATTTCCCGGTAAGGTCTATTCGGCGCATGTAAAAATACTATTTTATTTTATTTGGAGCATTTTTTTTCTTTGGAAACCATGTGCTCTTAAAGCAACCCTTTACTTGATCCAAGTAAAACTGATGTTTCACTTGCATCAGGAAAGACTTAAATGGGTAGGGACATCCCAAAGATTCCAGACAGCACAGACCCTTTCAGAAAATTAGCTGTGAATGGCAAGTTAGCTCCAGTGTAACCTGGTGTTTAACGTTGGTACTGCTGCTAAAGTTGGAGCTACAAATGACCTTGTAAATATACATCACAACCACAAAAATTGTATTATTAATAGGTTATTTTCCATAAAGAATAATTGTGGGACTTGCTTTAGCTCTTTAAAAATATTTTTGCTGTAGTGGAAGAAGTTTTAAGTTTTAATTAAGGAAAGTAGTGAAATATATTAAATTACTTGGTCTGATGACTTTGATTGACTACTATATCAACCTTATTACATTGCCGTGTGTTCCTATTCTGTTGAAATGTATTTATTCTCAAGCAAAGGAATCTGTAAGAAAGAGACCTAGGGCATCAGTCTTTCTAGAATGACACTGGCAACTTGAAGGTGTTGGTGAAGTGGAAGAGTTTTGGTACTAGGTTTCCAAGTTAATGGTTTATGATATTCTCTTATAGGCCCTCCAGTGAACAATAGGGCAACAAAGTTACTTTAAAAATATTGAATATTGAATAAAGTTGTAGGATAAAAAAGGTAAGCTAAATATACTAATATAAAAGACGCCAGAAATGTTCCATATGCACAAAAAGCTTATTTCTCTCAAATTTTGTGCACAAATTTGTTTACATCCCTGTCAGTGAGCATTTTGTCCTTTGTCAAGATAATCCATTCAGCTGACAGGTGTGGGATATCAAGAAGCTGATTAAAGAGCATGATAATTACATAGGTGCACCTTGTGCTGGCCACTCTAGAACGTGAAGTTTTGTCACGCAATGCCACAGATTACTCAAGTTTTAAGGGAGAGTGCAATTGGCATGTTGACTGCAGGAATGTTCACCAGAGCTGTTGCCAGATAATTTTATGTTAATTTCTCTACCATATGCCGCCTCCAACGTTGTTTTAGAGAATTTGGCAGTACATCCAACCGGTCTCAAAACCGTAGACCACGTGTAACCACGCCAGCCCAGGACCCACACATCCTGCTTCTTCACTTGCGGGATCGTCTGAGACCAGCCACCCAGACAGCTGATGAAATTGTGGGTTGGAATTGGGTGGTTTGTATCATCTGATTTAAACAAAATGCCTACCACTTTGAAGACGCAAAATATTTTTTATTGTGAAACAAACAAATAAGAACTTGAGTGTGCATAACTACCCCCCCCCCCCCCCCCCAAGTCAATATACCGTTTGCAGCAATTACAGCTGCAAGTCTCTTGGGGTATGTCTCTAAGCTTGACACATCTAGTAACTGGGATTTTGCCCATTCTTCAAGGCTAAACTGCTCCAGCTCGTTCAAGTAGGATGGGTTCCGCTGGTGTACAACAATATCTAATTCATATTCTCAATTGGAATGAGGTCTGGGCTTTGACTAGGCCATTCCAAGACATTTTAAATGTTTCCCTTAAACCACTTGAGTGTTCCTTTAGCAGTCTGCTTACAGTCATTGTCCTGCTGGAAGGTGAACCTCCATCCCAGTCTCAAATCTCTGGAAAACTGAAACAGGTTTCCCTCAAGAATTTCCCTGTATTTAGCGCCATCCATCATTCCTTATATTCTGACCAGTTTCCCAGTCACTGCCGATGAAAAAACATCCCCACAGCATGATGCTGCCACCACCATGCTTCACTGTGAGGATGGTGTTCTCGGGGAGAGGAGATGTGTTGGGTTTGCGTTAGCATTTTCCTTGATGGCCAAAAAGCTCACTTTTATGCTCCTCTGACCAGAGTTTCTACTTCCATATGTTTGAGTAGTCTCCCACACGCCTTTTGGCGAACACCAAACGTGTTTGCTTATTTCTTTTCTTTAATAAGCAATGGCTTTTTTTCTGGCCACTCTTCCATAAAGCCCAGTTCTGTGGAGTGTACGGCTTAAAGTGGTTCTATGGACACATACTCCAATCTCCACTGTGGAGCTTTACAGCTCCTTAAGGGTTATCTTTGGTCTCTTTGCTACCTCTCTGAAATAATGCCCTCCTTGCCTGGTCTGTGAGTTTTGGTGCGTGGCCCTCTCTTGGCATGTTTGTTGTGGTGCCATTTTCTTTCCATTTTTTTTGTAATGGATTTAATGGTTCTCTGTGGGATGTTCCAACTTTTTTCTATTTTTTATAACCCAACCCTGATCTGTACTACTCCACATCTTTGTCCCTGACATGTTTGGAGAGCTCCTTGGTCTTCATGGTGTCGCTTGCTTAGTGGTGTTAGACTCTGGGGCCTTTCAGAACAGGTGTGTATATATATATATATATATATATATATACTCAGATCATGTGACAGATCATGTGACAATTAGATTGCACACAGGTGGACTTTATTTAACTAATTATGTGACTTCTAAAGATAATTGGTTGCTCCAGATGTTATTTAGGGCCTTCATAGCAATACATATGCACACACCACTTTGCCATTTTTTAAATCTTTTAAAAAAAAATTAAGCAAGTTCTTTTTTTTCATTTCACTTCTCCAATTTGGACTATTTTATGTATGTCCAAATCATGAAATCCCCCAAAAAATTACAGGTTGTAATGCAACAAAATAGGATAAACGCCAAGGGGGATGAATACTTTTGCAAGGAACTGTGTGTGTATATCCAGTGAGGGAAAAATACTTATTTCCATCATTAAAATGCAAATCAATTTATAACATTTTTGACAATGCGTTTTTCTGGATGTATTTGTTGTTATTCTGTCTCTCACTGTTTAAATAAACCTACCATGAAAATTATAAACTGATAATTTCTTTGTCAGTGTGCAAACGTACAAAATCAGCAGGTGATCAAATACTTTTTTCCCTCACTGTATATATATATATGTGTGTGTGTATATATATGTGTGTGTGTGTATATATATGTGTGTGTGTATATATGTGTGTGTGTGTATATATATGTGTGTGTGTGTATATATATGTGTGTGTGTGTATATATATGTGTGTGTGTGTATATATATGTGTGTGTGTATATATGTGTGTGTGTGTATATATGTGTGTGTGTGTATATATGTGTGTGTGTGTGTGTATATATGTGTGTGTGTGTGTGTGATATATGTGTGTGTGTGTGTGTGTATATATGTGTGTGTGTGTATATATGTGTGTATATATATATATGTGTGTGTATATATATATGTGTGTGTGTATATATATATATATATACACTGCTCAAAAAAAATAAAGGGAACACTAAAATAACACATCCTAGATCTGAATGAATGAAATATTCTTATTAAATACTTTTTTCTTTACATAGTTGAATGTGCTGACAACAAAATCACACAAATTATCAATGGAAATCAAATGTATCAACCCATGGAGGTCTGGATTTGGAGTCACACTCAAAATTAATGTGGAAACCACACTACAGGCTGATCCAACTTTGATGTAATGTCCTTAAAACAAGACAAAATGAGGCTCAGTAGTGTGTGTGGCCTCCACGTGCCTTTATGACCTCTCTACAACGCCTGGGCATGCTCCTGATGAGGTGGCGGATGGTCTCCTGAGGGATCACCTCCCAGTCCTGGATTAAAGCATCCGCCAACTCCTGGACAGTCTGTGGTGCAACGTGGTGTTGGTGGATGGAGCGAGGCATGATGTCTCAGATGTGCTCAATTGGATTCAGGTCTGGGGAACGGGCGGGCCAGTCCATAGCATCAACGCCTTCCTCTTGCAGGAACTGCTGACACACTCCAGCCACATGAGGACTAGCATTGTCTTGCATTAGGAGGAAACCAGGGCCAACCGCACCAGCATATGGTCTCACAAGGGGTCTGAGGATCTCATCTCTGTACCTAATGGCAGTCAGGCTACCTCTGGCGAGCACAAGGAGGGCTGTGCGGCCCCACAATGAAATGCCACCCCACACCATGACTGATCCACCGCCAAACGGGTCATGCTGGAGGATGTTTCAAGCAGCAGAACGTTCTCCACGGCATCTCCAGACTTTGTCACGTCTGTCACATGTGCTCAGTGTGAACCTGCTTTCATCTGTGAAGAGCATGGCGCCAGTGGCGAATTTGCCAATCTTGGTGTTCTCTGGCAAATGCCAAATGTCCTGCACGGTGACACATGCACATTTGTGGCCTGATGGAGTTCATTTTGCAGGGCTCTGGCAGTGCTCCTCCTGCTCCTCCTTGCACAAAGGTGGAGGTAGCGGTCCTGCTGCTGGGTTGTTGTCCTCCTACGGCCTCCTCCACGTCTCCTGATGTACTGGCCTGTCTCCTGGTAGCGCCTCCATGCTCTGGACACTACGCTGACAGACACATTGGGGGTGTCTTCTTAATTGCCTATAATTTCCACCTGTTGTCTATTCCATTTGCACAACAGCATGTGAAATTTATTGTCAATCAGTGTTGCTTCCTAAGTGGACAGTTTGATTTCACAGAAGTGTGATTGACTTGGAGTTATATTGTGTTGTTTAAGTGTTCCCTTTATTTTTTTGAGCAGTGTATATAGTTGAAGTTGGAAGCTTACATACTACTTAGCCAAATACATTTTATTTTAAGAATGTGAAATATCAGAAAAATAGTAGAGTGATTTTTATTCAGCTTTTATTTATTTCATCACATTCCCAGTGGGTCAGAAGTTTACATACACTCAATTAGTATTTGGTAGCTTTGTCTTTAAATTGTTTACCTTGGGTCAAACGTTTTGTGTAGCCTTCCACAAGCTTCCCACAGTAAGTTGGGTGAATTTCGGCCCATTCCTCCTGACAGAGCTGGTGTAACTGTGTCAGGTTTGTAGGCCTCTTTGCTCTGCACCCACTTTTTCAGTTTTGGCCACACATTTTCTATGGGATTGAGGTCAGGGCTTTGTGATGGCCATGTCAGTGGCACTGTATAGTCCTCAAAGCGAGCAAAGTTGTTTAGTTTGTCTGGGAGCAAGATGTCGGTGTCCACGACGAGGCTGGTTTTTCTTTTTGTAATCTGTGATTGACTATAGACCCTGCCACATACGTCTTGTGTCTGAGCAATTGAATTGCAACTCTACTTTGTCTATACTGACGCTTAGCTTGTTTGTTTGCCTTGCGGAGGGAATAGCTACACTGTATTCGGTCATGTTTCCGGTTGCCTTGCCATAATTAAAAGCAGTAGTTCGCACTTTCAGTTTTGAGTGAATGCTGCGATCAATCCACGGTTTTTGGTTGGGAAAGGTATTAATAGTCACCGTGGGTACAACCTCACTGATGCACTTGCTAATAAACTCTCACACAATCAGCGTATACATAAATGTTGTCTGAGGCAATCCGGAACATATCCCAGTCCATGTGATTGAAGCAATCTTGAAGTGTGGAATCAGATTGGTCTGACGAGTGTTGAACAGACCTGAGCACGGGTGTTTCCTGTTTTAGTTTCTGTCCATAGGCAGGGAGCAACAAAATGGAGTCGTGGACAGATTTGCCGAAAGGAAGGCGAGGGAGGGCTTTGTATGTGTCTCGGAAGTTAGAGTAGCAGTGAACCAGAATGCTGCCAGCCTGGCGTGCATTCGATATGCTGATCAAATTTAGGGAGCCTTGTTTTCAGAATAGCTTTGTTAAAATCCCCAGCTACAATAAATGCATCCTCAGGATATGTGGTTTCCAGTTTACATAGAGTCCAATGAAGTTCTTTCAGGGCCGTCGAGGTGCCTACTTGAGAGATGTTTGTTTCTTTCGGCGCGATGCGTGAATAAAACCGGGTGGCTGTACCGACTCTGATAACATATCCTGAGTGAGCCATGTTTCCGTGAAACAGAGAATGCTACAATGTCTGATGTCTCTCTGGAAGGCAACACTTGCTCGAATTTTGTCAACCTTGTTGTCAAGAGACTGGACATTGGCGAGTAGTATACTCGGGAGCGGTGAGCAATGTGCCCGTCTACGGAGCCTGACCAGAAGACGGCTCCGTCTGCCCTTTCTGCAGCGCAGAAGAAATAAAAGCTGAAATAAATCATTCTCTCTACGATTATTCTGACATTTCACATTCTTAAAATAAAGTGGTGATCCTAACTGACCTAAGACAGGGAATTTTTTCTTGCTCCTACTGGACACGCAGGCGTCCCATCATCCAAGATGGCGTAGCAGTAAGTCGTCGTGTCGTGTCCCCTGTATATATAGTTTCTTTTTAGTTTTTTACATATTTTCCTTCGCATATCTCTTTAAAAACTTTTTGCTAAACCTAAGCTTCCAAATACTCTCCTGCAACCCGCCTCACCCAATGTAGCTATTTTTCCTAAAGTATTTATATTGACTTCGGAACCGGAACCCCTCAACTGAAGCTAGCCAGCTAACCACCAGCTATGCTAGCGTTCTTCAGCTAACCGGTCATCAGCTAACCTTCAGCCCGGAAAGCTCTCTCCAGTTCGAACAACGCGACTCTAACCAGAGCATAACGGACCTATTTATTTTTCATCCCCGGATTCCCATCGCAAACGGAAAATTTTCAGCTGGATCTTCACAACTAGCTATCTAGCTATCTACGAACTGTTAGCTTGCTAGCACAGGCCTGCTAACTGTCTGAACTGCCGCGTCCCAAACACCCATATTTACTTTCTATCTCTTTTTGATTTTTAATTTGTTTATACCTTCCGGAAACCTGCCTCACCCAATATGATACGGAATCGCTATTATTTTTTATTTTTTAGAACACACTCAAGAACCTCCAGAAGCTAACCAGCTAACTAGCTACAAGCTATTTAGTCATTGTTCATTTTTTTTACCTGGATAACACTCGCCAGTCCAGCTTCCCTGCCCCATCCACCGCTGCCCCCTGGACACTGATCTCTTGGCCACATAGCTGATGCACGCTGGACTGTCCATTAATCACGGTACTCCATTCTGCTTGTTTGTTTTATCTGTTGGTCCCGTTGCCTAGTCAACGCCATTTTACCTGCTGTTGCCGTGCTAGCTGATTAGCTGTTGTTATCTCACCTACTGTTTTAGCTAGCTTTCCCAATTCAACACCTGTGATTACTGTATGCCTCGCTGTATGTCTCTCTCAAATGTCAATATGCCTTGTATACTGTTGTTCAGGTTAGTTATCATTGTTTTAGTTCACAATGGAGCCCCTAGTTCCACTCTTCATACTCCTGATAACTCCTTTGTCCCACCTCCCACACATGCGGTGACCTCACCCATTACAACCAGCATGTCCAGAGATACAACCTCTCTCATCATCACCCTGGGCCTGGACTTACCTCCGCTGTAACCGCACCCCACCATACCCCTGTCTGCGCATTATGCCCTGAATATATTCTACCATGCCCAGAAACCTGCTCCTCTTATTCTCTGTCCCCAACGCTCTAGGCGACCAGTTTTGATAGCCTTTAGCTGCACCCTAATACTACTCCTTCTCTGTTCCGCGGGTGATGTGGAGGTAAACCCAGGCCCTGCATGTCCCCAGGCACCCTCATTTGTTTACTTCTGTGATTGAAAAAGCCTTGGTTTCATGCATGTCAACATTAGAAGCCTCCTCCCTAAGTTTGTTTTACTCACTGCTTTAGCACACTCTGCTAACCCTGATGTCCTTGCTGTGTCTGAATCCTGGCTTAGGAAGGCCACCAAAAATTCAGAGATTTCCATACCGAACTATAACATCTTCCGTCAAGATATAACTGCCAAAGGGGGAGGAGTTGCAGTCTTCTGCAGAGATAGCCTGCAAAGTAATGTCATACGTTCCAGGTCCATACCCAAACAGTTCGAACTACTAATTTTGAAAATTACTCTCTCCAGAAATAAGTCTCTCACTGTTGCCACCTGCTACCGACCCCATTAGCTCCCAGCTGTGCCCTGTACACCATTTGTGAATTGATCGCCCCCCATCTAGCTTCAGAGTTTGTTCTGTTAGGTGACCTAAACTGGGATATGCTTAACACCCCGGCAGTCTTACAATCTAAGCTAGATGCCCTCAATCTCACACAAATCATCAAGGAACCCACCAGGTACAACCCTAACTCTGTAAACAAGGGCACCCTCATAGACGTCATCCTGACCAACTGGCCCTCCAAATACACCTCCGCTCTCTTCAACCAGGATCTCAGAGATCACTGCCTCATTGCCTGTATCCGCTACGGAGCCGCAGTCAAACGACCACCCCTCATCACTGTCAAACGCTCCCTAAAACACTTCTGTGAGCAGGCCTTCCTAATCGACCTGGCCCGGGTATCCTGGAAGGACATTGACCTCATCCCATCAGTTGAGGATGCCTGGTCATTCTTTAAAAGTAACTTCCTCTCCATTTTAGATAAGCATGCTCCGTTCAAAAAATGCAGAACTAAGAACAGATACAGCCCTTGGTTCACTCCAGATCTGACTGCCCTCGACCAGCACAAAAACATCCTGTGGCGGACTGCAATAGCATCGAATAGTCCCCGCGATATGAAACTGTTCAGGGAATTCAGGAACCAATACACACAGTCAGTCAGGAAAGCTAAGGCCAGCTTCTTCAGGCAGAAGTTTGCATCCTGTAGCTCCAACTCCAAAAAGTTCCGGGACACTGTGAAGTCCATGGAGAACAAGAGCACCTCCTCCCAGCTGCCCACTGCACTGAGGCTAGGTAACACGGTCACCACCGATAAATCCATGATTATCGAACTTCAATAAGCATTTCTCAACGGCTGGCCATGCCTTCCGCCTGGCTACTCCAACCTCTACCAACAGCCCCCCCCGCAGCTCCTCGCCCAAGCCTCTCCAGGTTCTCCTTTACCCAAATCCAGATAGCAGATGTTCTGAAAGAGCACCAAAACCTGGACCCGTACAAATCAGCTGGGCTTGACAATCTGGACCCTCTATTTCTGAAACTATCCGCCGCCATTGTCGCAACCCCTATTACCAGCCTGTTCAACCTCTCTTTCATATCGTCCGAGATCCCCAAGGATTGGAAAGCTGCCGCAGTCATCCCCCTCTTCAAAGGGGAAGACACCCTGGACCCAAACTGTTACAGACCTATATCCATCCTGCCCTGCCTATCTAAGGTCTTCGAAAGCCAAGTCAACAAACAGTTCACTGACCATCTCGAATCCCACCGTACCTTCTCCGCTGTGCAATCTGGTTTCCGAGCCGGTCACAGGTGCACCTCAGCCACACTCAAGGTACTAAACGATATCATAACCGCCATCGATAAAAGACAGTACTGTGCAGCCGTCTTCATCGACCTTGCCAAGGACTTCGACTCTGTCAATCACCATATTCTTATCGGCAGACTCAGTAGCCTCGGTTTTTCGGATGACTGCCTTGCTTGGTTCACCAATTACTTTGCAGACAGAGTTCAGTGTGTCAAATCGGAGGGCATGCTGTCCGGTGCTCTGGCAGTCTCTATGGGGGTGCCACAGGGTTCAATTCTCGGGCCGACTCTTTTCTCTGTATATATCAATGATGTTGCTCTTGCTGCGGGCGATTCCCTGATCCACCTCTACGCAGACGACACCATTCTATATACTTTCGGCCCGTCATTGGACACTGTGCTATCTAACCTCCAAACGAGCTTCAATGCCATACAACACTCCTTCCGTGGCCTCCAAGTGCTCCTAAACGCTAGTAAAACCAAATGCATGCTTTTCAACCGATCACTGCCTGCACCCGCATGCCCGACTAGCATCACCACCCTGGATGGTTCCGACCTTGAATATGTGGACACCTATAAGTACCTAGGTGTCTGGCTAGACTGCAAACTCTCCTTCCAGACTCATATCAAACATCTCCAATCGACTGCAAACCGCTCACGCCGCCAAGCTTACCCTAGTAAAACTGACTATCCTACCGATCCTCGACTTCGGCGATGTCATCTACAAAATGGCTTCCAACACTCTACTCAGCAAACTGGATGCAGTTTATCACAGTGCCATCCGTTTTGTCACTAAAGCACCTTATACCACCCACCTGTCAGGACCCGGTTACGAACCCGGGTCTCCGGAGTGAGAAACAGTCACTTAACCAACTGAGCCACGAATAGTCGGCAGAACCCAGAAGATGAGGCAGACACAGCAGTACTTGAGACGGTGTATTTAATGAAGTAAAAAGTGAAGTTCTTCAGGAAAACATGTAACTCCACAACCTCAAAAGGAATCCTACAAGAACAAAGGTAATCCTCCAAGACAAAAAAGGTAAATCCACAAGGTGGAAGGTAAAGCACAAAAAGCCTCAAAAGATACTCAAAAAACAAACAAACAAGAACAAAAAAACAGAATTCCACAAGAGAGTCCACCGGGATCAACAAGAGTTCTCAGAGTACTAGGGCTGGGTGCTAACATACAAACACAGAGCAAAGAACAGAGGAAAACAAAGGGTTTAAATACAATCAGGGGAAACGAGGCACAGGTGCAAATAATAATGGGGATCAAGGGAAAACAAAAGGTCAAAAGGCACAATGGGGGCATCTAGTGACCAAAAACCGGAACAACCCTGGCCAAATCCTGACACCACCACTGCGACTTGTATGCTCTAGTCAGCTGGCCCTCGCTACATATTCGTCGCCAGACCCATTGGCTCCAGGTCATCTACAAGTCCATGCTACGTAAAGCTCCGCCTTATCTCAGTTCACTGGTCACGATGGCAACACCCATCCGTAGCACGCGCTCCAGCAGGTGTATCTCACTGATCATCCCTAAAGCCAACACCTCATTTGGCCGCCTTTCGTTCCAGTACTCTGCTGCCTGTGACTGGAACGAATTGCAAAAATCGCTGAAGTTGGAGACTTTTATCTCCCTCGCCAACTTCAAACATCAGCTATCTGAGCAGCTAACCGATCGCTGCAGCTGTACATAGTCTATTGGTAAATAGCCCACCCATTTTCACCTACCTCATCCCCATACTGTTTTTATTTATTTACTTTTCTGCTCTTTTGCACACCAATATCTCTACCTGTACATGACCATCTGATCATTTATCACTCCAGTGTTAATCTGCAAAATTGTAATTATTCGCATACCTCATGCCTTTTGCACACATTGTATATAGACTCCCCCCTTTTTTCTACTGTGTTATTGACTTGTTAATTGTTTACTCCATGTGTAACTCTGTGTTGTCTGTTCACACTGCTATGCTTTATCTTGTCCAGGTCGCAGTTGCAAATGAGAACTTGTTCTCAACTAGCCTACCTGGATAAATAAAGGTGAAATAAAAATAAAATAAAAAAATAAATAGACATCTGGAAATGCAAATGCGCTACGCTAAATGCTAATAGCACTCGTTAAAACTCAAACGTTCATTAAAATACACATGCAGGGTACTGAACTAAAGCTACACTCGTGAATCCAGGCAACAAGTCAGATTTTTAAAATGCTTTTCGGCGAAAGCATGAGAAGCTATTATTTGATAGCATGTAACACCCCAAAAGACCCGCAGGGGACGTAAACAAAATAATTAGCATAGTCAGCGCTACACAAAACACACAAATAAAATATAAAACATTCATTACCTTTGACCATCTTCTTTGTTGGCACTCCTAGATGTCCCATAAACATCAATATTGGGTCTTTTTTTCGATTAAACCGGTCCATATATAGCCTAGATATCGATCTATGAAGACTGTGATCAAGGAAAAAAATAGCGTTTTATAACGTAACGTCATTTTTTTAAATTAAAAAAGTCGAAGATAAACTTCCACAAAACACTTCGAAATACTTTTGTAATGCAACATTAGGTATTAGTAAACGTTAATAAGCGATCAAATTGATCACGAGGCGATGTATATTCTATAGCTGTACGTCTGGAAATAATGTCCGGGTAAACCTCAACCAAAATATCCGGTCGGAGACCGGAAGAACTGCGCTGCTTTGTGTCTGTTTGACCAAGAAACAAATCGTAGGCAAATGACAAGACTGTTGACATCGTGTGGAAGCTGTAGGTATTGCAACCTCAGCCCCATTTAATGTGGTTCACGTTTAACAATGGGTTGAAGTGGCGCATGGATATATTTTCCCATTTTCAGTGATCATATTTTCCTGCACTTTTCAATGAAACACACGTTTTCTTATAGTCACGGCCGTGATGTAACCAGTTTTAAAAAAGTCTGAGTGTTTTCTATCCACACATACTAATCATATGCATATACTATATTCCTGGCATGAGTAGCAGGGCGCTGAAATGTTGCGCGATTTTTAACAGAATGTTCGAAAAAGTAGGGGGTAGGAGTAACAGGTTAAATGTACTTGGCTAAGGTGTATGTAAACTTCCGACTTAAACTGTGTGTGTGTGTGTGTATATATATATATATATATATATATATATATATATATATATATATATATAGCACATGTGTGTATATATATATATATATATATATAAACATGTGTGTATATATATATATATATATATATATGCACATGTGTGTATATATATATATATATATATATACACACATGTGTGTATATATATATATATATATATATATATATACACACATGTGCTATATATATATATATATATACACACATGTGTGTATATATATATATATATATATAGCACATGTGTGTATATATATATATATATATAGCACATGTGTGTATATATATATATATATATATATATGTAGCGCCTCCATGCTCTGGACGCTACGCTGACAGACACAGCAAACCTGAGCCACTTGTGTGGGTTGTAGACTCCGTCTCATGCTACCACTAGAGTGAAAGCACCGCCAGCATTCAAAGCAGCATAGGAACTGAAAAGTGGTCTTTGGTCACCACCTGCAGAACCACTCCTTTATTGGGGGTGTCTTGCTAAATGCCTATAATTTCCACCTGTTGTCTATTCCATTTGCACAACAGCATGTGAAATTTATTGTCAATCAGTGTTGCTTCCTAAGTGGACAGTTTGATTTCACAGAAGTGTGATTGACTTGGAGTTACATTGTGTTGTTTAAGTGTTCCCTTTATTTTTTTGAGCAGTGTATTATAGAGTAGGACTATTTCATAATGCAGCAAAAAAGAACTCTTTAAACTCAACCTATTTTCATGAGAATTGCAGTTAACATCTGCTGCAGATTCTATATCAAGGGAAACAGGAAATGTAATGCTAGAAGGTCAACACGAGTGTCAGTGAGGGTGGTAGTCTATTTCTCTGGCACCGTCAGTGTACCTGGAGCGCTGTATCTTGGCACAGCTTGTACTTGAGAGCATCTCTCCTTTCCAGGGTTTCCTTCAAGTCTCAATACATCCATTGAATGGCAGCTGGTCATGCAATGGAGTGTGGAGGTCATAGAGGAAGAGTGTAATCTGCCATGGGCTATCAGTTTGGTATGACACCCTTCATCAGAAGTGGACCATTCTAAGAAAAGGGGAGGTTGTCTGTCACAACAGATGTTGATTGCACAAGCCCTGTTGTTTGGAGTGATGAATGAAACACACACACAGGCGATTGGCATCATCAGCCCCCCTAATTACTGTAACCATCATTAGGCCTACCGTGTTGTTTTGGAAAACACCTCCCTGCTTCAAGTGCAGCGTATTGCTTATCATCAAGACTATATAAAGCATCTGCAATACCTTAACATAAGGGACTGGGTTTATTTTTAAGTTATGAATTTATACATATGTTGTTTCTAAAAAATCTTCTGGAAATCACATTGTTTTAAGACGGTCTATTAACTGTGTTTGAGGTCCACCAAACAGAAATTAATAAATGAAGGTGCATTTGACTTACTAAACAGAGGGTGGCACTATAACCCAAATGTTTTCATGTCAACAGGCCGCCTGACTGAATCAAATCGAAGGTTTGAAAAGCACTTGTCTGTTCTAAATTGTTGTTATAAAGAGCTTGGAAATACTTGACTTTTCTCCTTGTATGTTTATGGATTTCCTTTTTTTACACGTAAGTGCCATTAGAGTGAATGTATCTCATTAGAATATGTTTAGGTGTTGAGGATAATGAATGACATAATTATCCATCGACATTGTAATTTCGAATATACATATAGGCCTACTATGGGATTGCTGAACATTCTATCATTCAGCAACTTTGCAATTAATGGAGACAGACCAAGAGGTCTACAGAAATACGTTCTAGCTGTGAGAGACCACCCACGACTTCTTGATTGAAACGTGAAACTGTCCGAAGATAAAAATGAGATCACATGCATAGAAGATAACTTGTCTATATATAGAAACCGCTTCGAGTTTCAGAAATGGATTTAGAGTAGGTTAGCCTATGGGCCTACTAGGCAATGATTAACTTTGAATAATTCAAAGAATTTTTTAAGTAAAACATTTGAGTTGATTTCAGGTCATGAATGCAGTGAGACTGTGATGGAGCACGGAGGACGGCCGACGTTAAGCCGACAGAGAACAGGCAAAGCCTAAATTCAAACGTTATCCTCCATCTAATTCCAATGTCCCACCACCAGGGGTCGTCGTGGTACCCTTGAGTAGCGTGTCTAAAGGGTACCGACAGTATTTATTAGGCCTATATATCTGTCCATATATCTATCTATTTGATGAATGCAAAACCCTGCTTTATACCCACCGTCATTTCGTCAATATTTTAGAAACAGAAATAGGTTTGAATAGTGTTCTTCTTCTCTGGTGAAAATAATCATAAAGATAAACTATTTGATTTTGTCTGGGGATATATCTATAATATTTATCAAGGTTGCATAAGGTAGGCTTCCTATTAATTACAAGTGTGCCTTCATATTTCTGTATGATTTCATATAGGGTAGTTCAATGTGCCAAAGAGTAATCTATTTCTCTGGTGTTTGTAATGCACAGATACTTTTGAGCATATTTTCCAAAAGGTTAATGAGGGACACTCTGAAGTAATTAAAACAAGAACGCTATAAGGCAGAGTTTTTCATAGACTGCTCATGGAACCATTACAAACACTTAATTAAAATTATAGTGACACCATTTTGTATCTTCGGAGATAATCTGGTGTGAAATGAATAATCATAATAATGAGAGAATGAAACCAATAATGTGGAGTAAAAACATGTTTTTGTTGCTGTATGTATGGCAGGGGTCTATCATATATGCATGTGCCATGCTATGCTGAAAAATAGTTATTCCTTATTCTTCACTTTAAAATCTGATTCCAATTTAACTTGTGGTCTGACACTTTACAGTGACACGTGAGGGGATGTTTAATTGAAATGGCCACACTTGAATTGGATTTGATTAGATATAAAATTACCTCCTGAATGAGAACCTTGTGTCTGCAATGGTTTCCACTGTACATCAGTTAAGGAGCTGAAATCACGTGTCCATTCATGTAGACATCAGTGTGCACTGGCAAAATCATTCATTCTATGGCCTTGCATTTCAAAGACTGACATCGACAGTATCTGACAAATACAGGAAAGTGCTTGAGACAATGCCTTACTTAAACAGGCTCCTGTAATGTCAGTCACGGGATCCAGAGGGTCCATGCTAGTTTTGTTTTTCTTTATCCTTAATGATGTTATCCATCCACCATTGTTATTGTACACACTGTCATACGAAGGTACTTTTAACAGGACATTCAACCAAAATGGCATTTGACATTATCCCGCAAGATATTTTCCACATGGCTAATTGTATGCGGTTACCAATCATGATATCCCTGTCTAGTTGCTCATGCCAGAAGCCTACCCTGATATGTGTGATAAGGAATGGGAGGCAACATGCATATCATGAGAGGTTGGGCTGTAGTGACCTCTCGGGTAGAGGTAGTCCTCTGCCCTCCCACCTCAGCCCGTTCACAAGCCTCCACATGGCCCTACAGCAGACAAACCTGCAGCTCCTCTCTCGGTCTGTGATTGGATCATTGGCAGTGAATGCCCACGCCTGCAGTGGCCAACTGCCCTTTGCAACAGAGCCTGTCTTTAACTGTGTATGGTTGGATCAGCAGCCTTCTGGCATCATGATCAGAGATGGTACTACTGTAGCTGTTATTACATCCAGATAACAGCTTCCTGCATAGAGGACAGGATGTGTTGAACCATTTAAAAATATGGAGATAATGTGTTGAATTGAATTGTGAATCTCCATTCTTCATATCTAAAAGCTGCATTTCATTCATTATGTTTTCAGTCCCTGTAGTGATGACTCTGATTAGCATATTTTTCTTTATATTCGTTCACTTTGCTCTTTTTATTAGACAGCTAACAGCAATGAGAGATCCATAGGACAACCTGACCTGTTGAGTTGAGACAAGGAATGCCAGGGTGCGGATTCTGAGTTGTGGGATCATTAGCTGGGTTCTCTACTAGTACCAACATTTCTTCTCTCCCGTGTGTGTTTACTGTGCAGTGTCTGGCCCTGATCCTAGCCACAGGGGTGTGAAATAACAAGCACTAGAGGCATTTTCACTTGGCTCACTATCAAACCTGTCTACAAACATTAACCTCCAACAAAGTGAATATATAGAACTATGCTCGTCTTTGAAAAGTCAATCCATGTAGTGTATTGTGTTCAATTTGCAACTTTTATTTCTCTAAATGCTGCGCAATTAGAGACCATGGTTATATGTTGGTTCCCACGGGAGAAGCTAGATGTGTGTCTGGCATGTCGTGCTGCTGTTTGCTGCTCCTGTTGAGTGAAACCTGTTTTATCGCTGTATCAACGGAATCCAATGCTTCATTGCAAAGGTAAACAGCCGTGTTTCTAAATGTGCTGACAGGAAATCAATGGCTGCTTTCCCATGGGCAGCCAATTAACACGACACTTGTGCTGTGTTGCTACATGGGCCTCATCTCTTTGTCTCTTGCATCAGGTGAAATGAATGAGACACACAGACCAGCAGACGAAGAGTCGGGGAGGTTAGGAGTAAACACACAAGTGATACCAGATACTGTATGTTTTGGCATTACTGATTTTGAATTATTTTTCATTGTTATAAAGGTATTATCTTATTGCAGTATTTTCTGAGGATAACTAATGGTTATTCAACGTTAATTACATGTTTTGACCCACTCCCAGCATTGCTACACACAAGAGAACGGTCTATAAAATACAGTAAAGGCTTATAGTAAACCGTGCATTGTCGTCTAAATGGTAGTAGCTACAACTACAGAGGGTCAGCCTCATAATCAGGAAACAGATGCTCTGTGTTGAATCTTAACTTGAGTGCTGTGGAAAAGCAGTTTTATGAAATGGCCCCTGACTGAATTGTTCTCTTACTAGAAATTGAAAGCAGTCAAGGAAAGAAAACATTTAAAATGTCCAATCCTGCTCTATCCTGTGAGAGTGACACTTGCGGATTTCCACAGTGGACAAAGTGTCAGTACAAACACTGATAGACAAGAGGGAATAAAGAGCCTCATGACAAACTTTCGTGGGAAATGTCAGCCTTTCATGGTGTTGAGAAGACCTATTTCATATCTATTACAGCAGGCTTTCTGTCTGCCGATATTTCAGATTTCAGTCCTCCCGCACAGCAAATCCTCTGCCAATCTCCCCCTTAAGAATCTTTGCCAGTCCCTGATGCGTTATTCCCTCTACCTCCCTCTCACCCCTCTGATGTGACAGAACAAACCATGAGCTATTAGGATTAAGGCTTTGAAAAGATCTTTGAAGCTGCTCAGGTTTCTTTAAACTGGGAACTGACAATATGAGCTGTGTGGCAGCAGGCACTGGATGATTGGTAGTCTACCTCAGTGAGTTCTGCTGTTATTCCCCACCCCCACACACTCCCTGTAAAACCCTGCTAAACCCCCAGCACTGCTCTTGTGTATAATGTACACAAATGTGTATTTATTCACTGCTCTTGTGTATAATGTACACAAATGTGTATTTATTCACTGCTCTTGTGTATAATGTACACAAATGTGTATTTATTCACTGCTCTTGTGTATAATGTACACAAATGTGTATTTATTCATTGCTCTATTCAGCAGGTTGTTATGGATGCTGGCCAGAGACTATTTGTCTCGATGGCCTGGTAGGATCTGAACTGTTGCCCGGAATAAAATCAAGAAAATAGCTACTTTTTTGAATGATTTCATCTTGTTATAACATAGAGTTGACAAGACATTCAGAGGTTACAAACCGATGAAATCAGAAGAACAGGGAAAAACACACAGCAATGTGGGATGGAGAGAAAAGAGGCTGTTAAAAACCACATCAAAAGAGAAGCCATAACCCACTTGTACTTGCTGAGTTGATGTCTGTATGTGTGTGGATGTGTGTGAGAGTTTCCGGCCATGTGTCTGTCTTTTAAAACTCAATAGCACGTTGTGTTGTAGCCTATCTGACTGGAAATGAAATGAGTTGGATCACTTTCACACCAAAGCTTCTTAAAAGCACTGGTAGATATTCCAACAGGTTTTATTTATTTATTTCAGGCCATTCATATAGACAGTAGAACTGAATACTGAAATATGGAATGCTATGGCGTTGTGATGGATAACAAATTGAGTTAACCCGACAGGCTACATACCTCGCTTTAGTCACACATTCAGCAATAACAAATGTGCACATACCATTGCTATTTATCTCCCACAATCAAATATAGGATTTTTAAAATCTAATCACCCCCATGGATATCTTTTATCGTGTTCTACCTCAGGTGACGGGGCTAATTTCATAGCAAATATTTTAACTGTAGATTTATCTTCCAACATTTCTGAGGGTTTCATTTAGATATTCCCTGTCTCTCTCTCAGTGCTAGGGTTAAATATGCACATTTGTGTGTCAGTGGAAGACAGTGTAGATAATAGCAGCATGCTGAAATGGAGTGTAGAGTCAGCCTGCCTCCCTCGCTGCAGCATAGCTGATACTCCCTGGCACAGAGAGACAAGGTCTCGGGGATCTGCCACCATAGAGCACATATTGATCTGCCACCATAGAGCACATATTGATCTGCCACCATAGAGAACATATTGATCTGCCACCATAGAGCACATATTGATCTGCCACCATAGAGCACATATTGATCTGCCACCATAGAGCACATATTGATCTGCCACCATAGAGAACATATTGATCTGCCACCATAGAGCACATATTGATCTGCCACCATAGAGCACATATTGATCTGCCACCATAGAGCACATATTGATCTGCCACCATAGAGCACATATTGATCTGCCACCATAGAGAACATATTGATCTGCCACCATAGAGCACATATTGATCTGCCACCATAGAGCACATATTGATCTGCCACCATAGAGCACATATTGATCTGCCACCATAGAGCACATATTGATCTGCCACCATAGAGCACATATTGATCTGCCACCATAGAGCACATATTGATCTGCCACCATAGAGCACATATTGATCTGCCATCACATCTTATCTCAAACATCTCTAGACTAAAATGCTCAATGCTGGCTCTCTCTTTTCAACTGAAGAAGAGTGGAGTATTTCATATCTCCCATGAAGCAGCTAGACCTACCTATCTCGAGTTTTACCACCGTCTCGCACGGAAAGTGCTCTGAAAATTAACCGTCTTAGCGACACTTCCGATCTAAAGAATAACGTGAATAATAATTGATAATAATAAAAAATAATAATTGATCTTCTGTCGATGCTGTTTATTTTGCCAGTGTTTTTTTGTTAGGTTGTTGGCTTTTTTCTCTCCTCCAGGCACTGTTGTCATAATCCAGACAATTGGCCGGTGTTACTGTATATTCCTCTTCTGGGAAATGGCTGGGAATCGGATCCTCCCGGGTCTCATTTAATGTCCTGTTCAAACGAGCAGGGAAGGAACGGCTGAAGCCTTGACAAAGGCCCTGGTATAAAGAGCAGAAAGCCTGGCCAGACAGACAACCTAGCCGGCCTCCAGGGCTTTGACTTTGGCCAAACAAACGTTTGTTTTCAAAGTGTTTTTTAGTGTGATGGATTAAAGCGGATGCAGTCTAGGGGCCCCCCTGCATCCCCTCAAACGGTGCATTGAGGAGCCGGGAGCACCTGTTAGGGGTGCTCCCAGGATGATATTGAGCAGGGCTTTGTGGGTAGCAAAGTCAAAACAAAGCTGTCAGTGAGGGCTCATTCATCTTTGATGTTCATTGATGAGTAAACTGGTGGGCCTCGACAGAGCATTGTTTCTTCTAAGTGGTGCCCATTGATAGCCAGAAAGCTACGTTCGTTTTCGGCCCCTTGCGGGTGGAGCTCATTTTACAAGGCATAATGGTGCATTTAACCGGCCCAAAACACAGCGCTAAGAAGCAGCTCTCTGCCATTGGCTCAGGACTGTTTTCCCCCCTCCTAAATGGCCTATAAACAATAATAAAATGGTAATAGTGTGTGAATGGGCAGCACCGATGGCCATGGATGTATCGTTAATTCATGGACCCTTACAAATCCCGTTGTGTGAATCAAGATCCAGAGACAAGGGCATTGACTGCCATCAAGACAAGTCTTCTTCCTGCATGACTATCTGTCTCACTCTGGAACAGCTTCACTCCTTTTGTCTCAGACACTGGTAGCTTCCATAAAGCATGTTCTCATGCCATTGTTCAACTAATCACATCCTCTCCAATAATTTCATAGGATGTGACAAGATAAGATAGTGAATATTAATGTGCTATCTCCTCATCTCAAATAAAGGAGAAAAAGCGTGAGAGAAGGCAGCAAGAAGAAAATGGAAATACATTTTTAGCAGTTTCCGTTTAGTGTATTGGCTTGAAAAGAAAACACGCCAAATTAATGTTATCTACCTCAAATCCTATTAGTATAAGGTTAATTTGGTGGCAACAATTTCAAGACCTCTTCATATCAACACATCAACTGGTGTCTTTGAATGCTCGCTTTTTGTAGGAGTACATTTTGTAAATTGATATGCTTGTCAGATATAGTATCTTAGTGATTCATCTGGGATATTACTTGCAGTATTTGTACTGTATGTGCGTCAGTGTGGTTGAATATCTATTCAGTATTACTAGATTGGTAACACTTTACAATGAGGTTCCATTTGTAAACGATTTATAAAGGGGTTATAATTACATCAATACTGGTTATTTAGTCTTTTGTAAATTCATTATAAACCATTCATAAATGGTTATATTGCATTGGTCAAAATAACTGGTCAGTATTTGCCAAATAGTGAGCCAATATTTACCTCCAGTTATTAACCATTTATAAATGCGCTTATAAGATGAACCCTTATTTTCAATTGTTTCTCAGTTAAATGACCAGTTCTCTGTGAAAGTCCAAGTATAGTGAACACTCTGGTGTGAAATGATAACCATGATACCTTTGGTTGGTGAACAGTAGAGGAGGTATCCTCTTACAATAAATGTTTGGGTCTTCATACCCACCATTCATTGGCTGAACATGTTTAACAAAGTGTTGAGTCTTCTCTCCGGTATACAGTGATGTGTACTCAATACTACCTATAAATATGTCTAAACTCTGAATGAACTCTAAAATAATCTATAAATGATTTACCCACATGTATAACTGCTAAAAGTATATCTTATTTTAAAGCGACAGACCTATGAACATTTATAATTGAGTTATATATGCAGATATTGCTCCACCATTTCCTGGTCAATACAAGCAATCATGGTGTAGAGAATCATTGTACCATCTAAACAGCTGTGAAATATATTTTCCATAAACAAGAATATTGTATTTTCAGCAGTTTGAAGCTGGTGTACAAAAGTGAAAGTAAAAGAGCAAAAATGAAACATAAGAATCATAGAAATAGGGCACATAGAACAGATCTACCACTTCATAGATTTGCTTTCAATGAGAATGACAGCTCTGTAACCTTAAAAGAAAGTGGATACCTTCTGGACATTTAAAAATGTACAAACATTTGATAACAGTACATCATCTCGTCAAACATGCAATACATAGTAGGAATAACATGGAATTTAATAGAAGGATACATTGGGGAAAACATCCTTGGTAGTGAGTAGCCTAGCTAATTCTGATAAACAGGGGTGTCTTCCCTTACAAAAAAGATTGCAGTCGGAGTGCAGTATAACTGCTGTATGCAGAAAATACTGCATTCAATATGACATTTTTTTTACTGCAGTAATTTTGCATTATAACTGCCATTCAACTGCAGTATACTGCCGTTATTCTGCAATTACTGTGACCAAAATACCACAGTCAACTGCAGTTACTCTACTTTTACTTTATATTTTTTTGTCAGGGTTTATCTCTCCTTTTTAACATTGCAAGTCAGAAATAGAAATGTATTAACAGATACAACAGGGTCTCATGGTCCCCTTCTGTGTCTTCACCCATTTCTTTATTGTTACGCTTTTCCCATCCTAGAGTCTGAGACTGTAATGATCTTCGTCTGTTGTTAGAAGAGAGACAGACCGAAATGCAGCGTGTAGGTTACTCATGCCTTTTAATGAAGCTAAAGCGGTACATGAAAATAACGAAGAAGAAAACAACAAATGAATAAACTAATTACAGCCTATCTGGTGACTAACACAAAGACAGGTACAATCACCCACGAAATACAACGCGCACTCAGGCTACCTAAATACGGTTCCCAATCCGAGACAACTAGAATCAGCTGACTCCAATTAGGAATCGCCTCAGGCAGCCAAGCCTAACTAGACACACCCCTACTAATACACACTCCTAATTAATACAAACCCCAATACGAAATACAACATAAACCCATGTCACACCCTGGCCTACCCAAACATATAACAAAAACACAAGATACAATGACCAAGGCGTGACAGAGACCTAAGGTGGGAGAGAAGAGGAATGTATGTCAATTTAGCATAGGGAGGGTCCAAGCTACATTACTGTCCATCATTATCATGATTTCAACCATTCGGGCGTAGCTAGTTATGTTATCCACTTCAAACTAATAATTATAATAATAGCTAGTGTTTAACAATACTTGCTAACAATAGATAACTACCACAGATGAATGGCCTAATAGTTATCACCTTTTCTAATACAGTAGCTGTTGGAACCACTCTTGTTTGTGTGCTGACAAAGGATGCTATCTAGTTAGCTAATTTAGATAGCTAGGGACTATAGCTGAGTTCGGGACAGAGACAACAGCTCGGGACAGATGATAATCGGGACAGAAAGCTAGCTAAACAAAGATGGAAACTCTGTAATGTCGATGGGCAGCCCGGGACAGAGGATGTCCACGGGACCACCGCATTAGGGGAAGCCCAAAAAGGGGAAGATCTGTTTGAGGGGAAGCCCGGACTCATCTCAATCCACTGCATCCGAGGATAGCCCTATTCAGAGGGATTAGTTTTACTCCGGTAAAGGGGCTGGTGGACCTGGGATTAATATAATTATGTACAAACCGTGCCAATATATCCTCCAAACACCGGCTTCAAGGACATGATCACTTTTATACAACTGGGTTACTGGAAACATATGCAAATGATTGGCATATCATTTATTCAGACTATTCATCACTGGGCCATAAGATACAGTCCCAACACAAAGGAGAAAGGTTGCTAGCTGAACAGGCTGGTTGTTTGTAGCACAGGAGGGGAGAAAAGCACTGTTTGTTCTGAATTCCAGGCGATTTTGGCTGGCAATGTTCTTGGGCCGACTGCTAGCACTGGTGGCGCTGGACACAGGAGAATAACAGCAAAGTAGCCTCATTTGCATTTGTTTAAGCTGTTTTCTGGTTGCATTTAAACAAGCGGGAGACATCCATAGCAAAATGAACTAAAGCACTGGCTGTTGAACAGGCATAGAAAATGTGCTCACCATTCAGGACACTGTTGTTCAGAGGAGTTAGCCAACAACACAGTTAACACAATCACTTGGCTGCGGAACCTGGAAAGACTGCAAACTAGCTGCATTTCATTCAATTTGACGTTTTTTCAATTGACATTCCTTTTGGAAGCCTATCCATAAAAATTATCCCAGACTGATTCAGAGGTGGCTCTGGCTGAGAAACACTGACCTGCAGGCGCACTGGAGCTCTAGAGCACCGAGCCTGCCTAAGCTTCCTGGCTGAATGCCCACTCTAGCCCGGCCAATAGGAAGAGCTTTTAATCCTAAGAAACTTTACAAAACAAAAACACCATGCGCTCCATAGCACGAGAACAGACGGTGCCTGCCCGAGAACTGCAGGTGAGCACAGGGGTAAGCGCAGGTCTCCTACCTGGCATAACTATACACCTAGCTCCCCCATAATTTTATGGGGCTGACAGGGCAAAACGTAGACACAGCACGGTGAATTATAGATAAGGATCCGACAGGGCAGGTACGGAAAACAAGGAGAGAAATAGGGACTCTAATCAGGGAAAAGGATCGGGAACAGGTGTGGGAAGACTAAATGATGATTAGGGGAATAGGAACAGCTGGGAGCACCCTTTGCTGCTCCAGCCTGCTGCCTGAACGGAACGATAGAGAGAAGAGAGAGCCTTAGTGCCTCCACCTGTTCCCATGGGGGGCGAGAGGGATAGAAAGAGGGAAAGAACCTAATAGACCTCAGAGTGAAACGAATAGAAGGGGAAGCACAGGGACAAGACATGATAATTAATGACAAAACATGTCCATTCTCCAAATAACCATCCAGCGCCTCCTGTCGCACTGCGAGTTTAAACCAGCGCCTCCTGGCGGCAACGGAGGTCTTTTCATCAATGATTGATTCGCCTGTAGCACTTCGAGACTGTAGGGAACCCAGGCGGGCTCCTCAGGACGCAACCCTCCCAATCCACCTAAGTCGATTGGTCTTAACGAAGAAGAACGCATGTCCATAATCTTATGTACCTTGTAAATAGGTCAACACAAGGACGGGAGGGGGAGGGAACACGCTGCTCGGGGTGTGAAGAAAGGGCTGGGTGATTCAGGAGACATGGAAGACAGGTTAGAATCCGACAGACAGAAATCAGCGTGTAGGACTCATGCCTTTTAATCGCTAAAGGTACATGAAAGGATAACGACCTGGGAGACAAACGGACCAATGAATGAAGTCAATTACAGCCTATCTGTGACTAAGAGGAAGGTTACAATCAGTGGAAAGCCACACACTCTGGCTACGCAAACATATTCCCAATGGACAACTAATCCTGACGTTTATTGGCGCTCTCACAGTCTGTGCCCAAGCCAAAGTGCAGACACACCCCTACTCCATACACGCTCACATTACGTTGGACAAACCATTGAGCGGAGGGAAATACAACGGCAAACCTGGGATGAGAACAGAGGAGGCTGGTAACAGATACTAACAAAAACACAAGATACAATGACCAAGGCGTGAAGAGGAAGGAAGAAGAGAATTATGTCAATTCTGCATAGCCACAAGCTACATTAGCTCATTATCTGCCCAACCACGCAGGGTAGCTGAAAGAAATGTTAGTACTTCAAACTAATCGTCTGATTGGCCCTAATCTGCTTGAGTTAGACTGGGGATGAAACCCGGAAGCTAGACTGATAACCACCAATCAAACGACAGAACTCCCTCCAAAACTGTGACAAAGGATGCTATCTAGTTAGCTAATTTAGATAGCCTATCTGAGTTCTGACAAAGCTAGCGTATGTCTAGCTAAACAAATTGCATGGAAACTCTGTAATGTCATGAATTCTGTCCAACACATTCTAATTAGCGATAAAATTGGAGATCTGTTTTTGGGATTGGACTCATCTCAATCCACTGCATCCGCCTATAGCCCTATTCAGACGGGATTAGTTTTACTAGAATCACAGTCGGGTAATATAATTATGTACAAACCGTGCCAATATATCCTCCAAACACCGGCTTCAAGGACATGATCACTTTTATACAACGGGATGACCAAACATATGCAAATGATTGACATATCATTTATTCATACTATTCATCCTTCCATAAGATACAGTCCCAACACAAAGGAGGTTGCTAGGACAAGCAGGCTGGTTGTTTGTGCGTGAGTGCTTGCTAACCTGTCTTTCAATTCCCCAGACTGTCAACCCGACAACACGCCCATAAGGAAGAATCCCCTCGGGATCAGTAGAAGCCACAGAAGAACTAAACAGACGGGATAAGGCATCAGGCTTGGTGTTTTGCTACCCGGACTGCTAGAAATCACAAACTCCAGTTGAGCGAAAAACAACGCCGATTTTGGCGGGCATTAAGTCGTTTGGCAGAACCAATGTACAGTTCATGGTCAAAAAGCACAGCTAGAATAACAGCAAAGTAGCCTCATTTGCATTTGTTTAGGGCTGCGGATAGTGACATTTATTTCGTTACATCCATAAAAATGAACTAATCAGAGGCACGATTTCATGAGAATAGGAAAATGTGCTCACCATTCAGGACACTGTTGTTCAGAGAGAAGTTAGCCAACAACACAGTTAACACAATCACTTCAAACGGAACCTGGAAAGACTGCAAACTAGCTGCATTTCATTCAATTTGACGTTTTTTTCAAATTCCTTTTGAATCCATAAAAAGACCAGCTGATTCATGAGTTTGCCTGGCTGAGAAACACTGGGACAAGTCTGTAATTAATGACAAAACATGATTTACTATGGGACAGCTGGAGATAGAATTGGAATATTTGTCACGTTCTGACCATCGTTCGTATGTGTTTTCCTTGTTTTAGTGTTGGTCAGGACGTGAGCTGGTTGGGCATTCTATGTTGTGTGTCTGGTTTGTCTATTTCTATGTTTGGCCTGATATGGTTCTCAATCAGAGGAAGGTGTTAGTCATTGTCTCTGATTGGGAACCATATTTAGGTAGCCTGTTTTGTGTTGGGTTTTGTGGGTGATTGTTCCTGTCTCTGTGTTTGCACCAGATAGGACTGTTTAGGTTTTCACTTTTCTTGTTTTGTTTAGTCTGTTCATGTATAGTCGTCTTTATTAAAAACGAATAACCACCACGCTGCATTTTGGTCCGCCTCTCTTTCACCAGAAGAAAACCCTTACAATATTGAAACAAGGTTGCAAATGTCGGAGAGACAGACAGCAAGGTTTATACAAATATTTGCTGTTGAAATCTAAATGTTAGTCTAAAAGAAATGTGAGATAATGTCTATATGCTTTTTACAGTGGAGATCAAGTTTATAAAGTGCCTGGCTGGGCTGATGAGAGAGTGGATTGCACAGTCAGATGGAACAGAGTAAATAGGCATTTTAAAATCGTAGATTTAGCCGGTGGTAAATTGTGGAACCAGCTGGAATATGGTTTTAACCAATCAGCATTCAGGATTAGACCCACCCGTTGTATAAAGTTTATTATAAACGGGGTGGTTCAGCCCTATTTTTAAGAAAATCGTAGATTTAGCCGGTGGTAAATTGTGGAACCAGCTGGAATATGGTTCTAACCAATCAGCATTCAGGATTAGACCCACCCGTTGTATAAAGTTTATTATAAACGGGGTGGTTCAGCCTTTCTTTTTTTTAACCTTTATTTAACCAGGCAAGTCAGTTAAGAACACATTCTTATTTTCAATGACGGCCTGGGAACAGTGGGTTAACTGCCTGTTCAGGGGCAGAATGACAGATTTGTACCTTGTCAGCTCGGGGGTCTAAACTCGCAACCTTCCGGTTACTAGTCCAACGCTCTAACCACTAGGCTACGCTGCCGCCCCTGAATGCTGATTGGCTGACAGCCTTGGTATATCCGTCCGTATACCACAAGTATGACAAAACATTTATTTTTACTGCTCTAATTACATTGGTAACCAGTTTATAATAGCAATAAGGCACCTCGGGGGGTGGTGGTATATGGCCAATATACCACGGCTAAGGGCTGTATCCAGGTACTCCCTCATGCATTATTGCTTAAATAGAACCCCCATCCCCCGGCCTGGACAGGGCTTTGACTCTTATGGGTGAGCCAGTTGGCAGCTTTGGTTTGCTAGCTAGCAAAGATAACCAGCTAACATGAACTCACCCCATTCCGTACAAATGTGCTCAACCGCAACATTCAAACGAGGCTACAAAGAAAACGAATGGGACTGTAGCGACTGTGTTGGCGTCAAAATCGGAACTAGGTTTATATTCAAGCATTGATTGACATGGTAATGGCTCTATAGCATTGGAGAAAAGTTGAAAAACGGACCTTACGTTACATCTTGACGTGTCATAACGTACAGCACGCATAAAGCAACTATTTCTGTCTTACAATCTCTCTCCACCAGGTGTAGCACTTCTCATCCTTTAAAAACAAGAAATGGACAGTGACGAGAGTAAGGGGGATACATAGTCAGTCATTTTTTGCGTCGTCATTGCATGTGATCATCATTCTCAATGCCGCTGTTTACTTCTAAGATCACTTTAGCACCACCCTAAAAACATGATTCAAATTCGACACAAACCTTCAAATAGGTATGTAATGACACATTATGTAAACTCTTTATAGTGCTTTATTTACATTTTAGAGGCGATAAGGTGATAAGTTGGACAGATCGAGTGAAAAAAAGCAATTTTCCCACACAACATCTCTTTCTCACTATCACGCATTAGTTTCGCTTCCCCACCCGCCATTTTTTTAAAGACCCAACGGGCTCAGAGATGATTGTTCTAGGTCTCAAGAAACAAAGAGATCTTCTGTTGAATCTGACAATTAATCTTAATGGTTGTACAGTCGTCTCAAATAAAACTGTGAAGGACCTCGGCGTTACTCTGGACCCTGATCTCTCTTTTGAAGAACATATCAAGACCATTTCAAGGACAGCTTTTTTCCATCTACGTAACATTGCAAAAATCAGAAACTTTCTGTCAAAAAGGATGCAGAACAATTAATCCATGCTTTGTCACTTCTAGGTTAGACTACTGCAATGCTCTACTTTCCGGCTACCCGGATAAAGCACTAAATAAACTTCAGTTGGTGCTAAATACGGCTGCTAGAATCTTGACTAGAACCCCCAAAAATTTGATCATATTACTCCAGTGCTAGCCTCTCTACACTGGCTTCCTGTCAAAGCGAGGGCTGATTTCAAGGTTTTACTGCTAACCTACAAAGCATTATATGGGCTTCCTCCTACCTATCTCTCTGATTTGGTCCTGCCGTACATACCTATACGTACGCTACGGTCACAAGACGCAGGCCTCCTAATTGTCCCTAGAATTTCTAAGCAAACAGCTGGAGGCAGGGCTTTCTCCTATAGAGCTCCATTTTTATGGAACGGTCTGCCTACCCATGTCAGAGATGCAAACTCGGTCTCAACCTTTAAGTCTTTACTGAAGACTTATCTCTTCAGTGGGTCATATGATTGAGTGTTGTCTGGCCCAGGAGTGGGAAGGTGAACGGAAAGGCTCTGGAGCAACGAACCGCCCTTGCTGTCTCTGCCTGGCCGGTTCCCCTCTTTCCACTGGGATTCTCTGCCTCTAACCCTATTACAGGGGCTGAGTCACTGGCTTACTGGGGCTCTCTCATGCCGTCCCTGGAAGGGGTGCGTCACCTGAGTGGGTTGATTCACTGATGTGGTCATCCTGTCTGGGTTGGCGCCCCCCCCCTTGGGTTGTGCCATGGCAGAGATCTTTGTGGGCTATACTCAGCCTTGTCTCAGGATGGTAAGTTGGTGGTTGAAGATATCCCTCTAGTGGTGTGGGGGCTGTGCTTTGGAAAAGTGGGTGGGGTTATATCCTTCCTGTTTGGCCCTGTCCGGGTGTGTCCTCGGATGGGGCTAGTGTCTCCTGACCCCTCCTGTCTCAGCCTCCAGTATTTATGCTGCAGTAGTTTATGTGTCGGGGGGCTAGGGTCAGTTTGTTATATCTGGAGTACCTCTCCTGTCCTATTCGGTGTCCTGTGTGAATCTAAGTGTGCTTTCTCTAATTCTCTCCTTCTCTCTTTCTTTCTCTCTCTCGGAGGACCTGAGCCCTAGGACCATGCCCCTGGACTACCTGACATGATGACTCCTTGCTGTCCCCAGTCCACCTGGCCGTGCTGCTGCTCCAGTTTCAACTGTTCTGCCATGCTGGTCATTTATGAACATTTTAACATCTTGGCCATGTTCTGTTATAATCTCCACACGGCACAGCCAGAAGAGGACTTGCCACCCCACATAGCCTGGTTCCTCTATAGGTTTCTTCCTAGGTTTTGTCCTTTCTAGGGAGTTTTTCCTAGCCACCGTGCTTCTACACCTGCATTGCTTGCTGTTTGGGGTTTTAGGCTGGGTTTCTGTACAGCACTTTGAGATATCAGCTGATGTACGAAGGGCTATATAAATACATTTGATTTGATTTGATTTTCTGCTTGAATTATGCAGAAACGGGTAGAGTTTACGTCATGTAATTTATTTTGTTGGAAAGGGGAGAAATTGTGCTTTACAATGGTATTGACATTACAGTTGATCTGGAAGTATTACGTTTTTGGGGCGCTAAAATAAGGGCAATTGTATGGACCAAGGCGATGTACAAGTTTACGTGAGTTTACGTTAGCTGGCCAGCAAACGTGATCTACTTAACGTGTTAGCTATATCATGCCAAAGATCTCATGTTGAGTCGTCTAGCAGAATGTCTATACTCAAAAATGCTTGAGGTTTTTACCAAATGATGCTACTTAGCTGGCTAGCTAGTGTTTCCTAGCTAGTTAGGTAGGAAAGAGGGGCAAGCAATAGTTAGTTAAGATAGCTACTTAGTCAGCTGAGCATTATGCTAAATCATCCAACTGTATTCTGTATTCAAAAGTGAAACACATTGCATAGAGAATTTACCCGCTCTCTGTCAAAAATGGTTATCTTGTGTACAATGTTTCTTTCACACCAACTCTTCTGTCTGGCCTTTATACAGTGCCTTGCGAAAGTATTCGGCCCCCTTGAACTTTGCGACCTTTTGCCACATTTCAGGCTTCAAACATAAAGATATAAAACTGTATTTTTTTGTGAAGAATCAACAACAAGTGGGACACAATCATGAAGGGGAACGACATTTATTGGATATTTCAAACTTTTTTAACAAATCAAAAACTGAAAAATTGGGTGTGCAAAATTATTCAGCCCCCTTAAGTTAATACTTTATAGCGCCACCTTTTGCTGCAATTACAGCTGTAAGTCGCTTGGGGTATGTCTCTATCAGTTTTGCACATCGAGAGACTGAATTTTTTTCCCATTCCTCCTTGCAAAACAGCTTGAGCTCAGTGAGGTTGGATGGAGAGCATTTGTGAACAGCAGTTTTCAATTCTTTCCACAGATTCTCGATTGGATTCAGGTCTGTACTTTGACTTGGCCATTCTAACACCTGGATATGTTTATTTTTGAACCATTCCATTGTAGATTTTGCTTTATGTTTTGGATCATTGTCTTGTTGGAAGACAAATCTCCGTCCCAGTCTCAGGTCTTTTGCAGACTCCATCAGGTTTTCTTCCAGAATGGTCCTGTATTTGGCTCCATCCATCTCCCCATCAATTTTAACCATCTTCCCTGTCCCTGCTGAAAAAAAGCAGGCCCAAACCATGATGCTGCCACCACCATGTTTGACAGTGGGGATGGTGTGTTCAGGGTGATGAGCTGTGTTGCTTTTACGCCAAACATAACGTTTTGCATTGTTGCCAAAAAGTTCAATTTTGGTTTCATCTGACCAGAGCACCTTCTTCCACATGTTTGGTGTGTCTCCCAGGTGGCTTGTGGCAAACTTTAAACAACACTTGTTATGGATATCTTTAAGAAATGGCTTTCTTCTTGCCACTCTTCCATAAAGGCCAGATTTGTGCAATATACGACTGATTGTTGTCCTATGGACAGAGTCTCCCACCTCAGCTGTAGATCTCTGCAGTTCATCCAGAGTGATCATGGGCCTCTTGACTGCATCTCTGATCAGTCTTCTCCTTGTATGAGCTGAAAGTTTAGAGGGACGGCCAGGTCTTGGTAGATTTGCAGTGGTCTGATACTCCTTCCATTTCAATATTATCGCTTGCTCAGTGCTCCTTGGGATGTTTAAAGCTTGGGAAATCTTTTTGTATCCAAATCCGGCTTTAAACTTCTTCACAACAGTGTCTCGGACCTGCCTGGTGTGTTCCTTGTTCTTCATGATGCTCTCTGCGCTTTTAACGGACCTCTGAGACTATCACAGTGCAGGTACATTTATACGGAGACTTGATTACACACAGGTGGATTGTATTTATCATCATTAGTCATTTAGGTCAACATTGGATCATTAAGAGATCCTCACTAAACTTCTGGAGAGAGTTTGCTGCACTGAAAGTAAAGGGGCTGAATAATTTTGCACGCCCAATTTTTCAGTTTTTGATTTGTTAAAAAAGTTTGAAATATCCAATAAATGTCGTTCCCCTTCATGATTGTGTCCCATTTGTTGTTGATTCTTCACAAAAAAATACAGTTTTATATCTTTATGTTTGAAGCCTGAAATGTGGCAAAAGGTCGCAAAGTTCAAGGGGGCCGAATACTTTCGCAAGGCACTGTATACTTCTCATTGCCACGTCCATCATGATTCTTCACGACGTCACATGATGTTAGTGTCAACACAACATTCTGGGAACTTTCCAGGTCCTCTTTATTTCAAGCATGTTTCACAGATGGGAACATATCACAATATCGGGGGAATTTTTCAGAAACCAGCAAACCACACAAATAATATGGCTTGAGATATTGAGATGAAGCCTTCATTCCTGGAATAAATAAGTGTACCAATGCATCAACAGGTGGGGCAAGACACATCATTGGAGTTGACCATTGGTCTGATAACCAACCAATTCTGTTCCTGGGACAAAGCACCAATGCATCACACCCAAAAGTGAGAAAATAACTATTGTTTAACGGTGCAACCATTGAACATAAATTTGCATGATGATACATGAGGGTTCAATATTATATGCATTTGTAAGGGCATTTATAAATGGTTAATAGCTGGAGTGGCTCACTATTTGGCAAACACTGACTGGCTATCACATTATTTTGACCAATTTGTTATATCTTAATGATTAAATGACTGGTAATAATGTAATTACAAACCCTTTACAAACCCTTTACAAGTGGAACCTTATTGTAGGTTATACAGACCTTCTAATGAGTATGAATACTTTATACTATAGCAGTAGAGGCACTGTAATGCCAACAGTGTTTTTTTTGTTTTTTGATGCCAGAATGCTCATAATGTCAACGTTTACATCATTAATATAAAAGTATTTTTACCATGTTACCTTGGACCCATTGTTCAGAGAAATAAAGGATTCTTTCCACCATGATGGGTTTTCCCGCTCCAGAGTAGAATAGAGGGGTAGCCTCATCTGTACTTCAATAACGTCTTTCTGTTTACATCTTCAAAGCTGTCGAAGACCCTTTCAGAGTGCTTCCTTTCTTCCTCACTGTGGTTTTATTCTGCAGGCGAGGATGTTTAATGATTGGTTCATGAAGAGTTTGATTCTCTGTTTCAGACTATGTATTGCTCTGCTGGGTCAGATAATGCTTTGTGCCTTGTAAACATAAACATGTTCTATTGCTTGCATAAATGAAACTGGATCATGGATGAGAATAGAAGTTTGATAATTATTGCCCCTCATTTGCTGTTCAGTTGCCAGGTTCCATATCTGTATTCTTCTCTGGAAGGGAAAAACATGGTTTTGTCGCTCAGTATGCATAAACTGTTTGTGTCTTTGCTGTGTGTTGTCCACAAAAGACAATGAGAGCAATTCTATTTGTCTTAAATACAAATAGTGTGTATAGCTCCATAAAAAGGGGTTGTTTGGCCATTCTGAAGTTATTCTGCATATCAATGATGTTCAGTGTATTGACCGATATATGGTTTCAAAGACTTTGCTCAAACTTCAGCTCCTGTCACCAAGGAATAGAATGAAAATAGAGTGAAAATATATGACATTAGATCCAGTGAGAAAAATACCCTTTTAAAAATGGTCCTCGAGAGGTATAGTGTTTCCCCAGTTGCACCTTTTTCAATGTAGGCTATCTCTCCACCAACTCACTCATATACAGGACCAGTCAAGGTTTGGACACACCTCTTATTCAAGGGTTTTTCTTTGTTTTTACTATTTGTACATTGTATAATAATAGTGAAGACATCAAAACTATGAAATAACACATTGAAAATGTAGTAACCAAAAAAGCGTTAAACTAATCAATATATATTTTACCCACCCTTTGCCGTGATGACAGCTTTAAACACACAGCATTCTCTCAACCAGCTCTTTTGTTCACTCACCTCTAACTGGTAGTGTTTGACTTCCCTGCAACAGGAGTGGGTAATTTAGGAGCACTGTGTGAGGTTGTTAGATCAGTGAGGCCCAAGCAGGCACCATTCTTTGCAGACCCTTAACAGCAAATATGTGGTAATGATATTGTCTCCAGCTGGGTAATAACACACAATTCAGTCTGCCAAATATTGCAGTCGCTGGAAAAATGGAGGTGGGGAAAAAAAAGAATTACACTGAAGTACTGGAGGAAAATGACAGTAGAAATGTCTTTAACCTGAAGTGGCATATTGAAAAATTCAAACCTGCCAGACACTGCATGAGCAACAACACATTTTCCCCCTTGCAGAATGTATAGTCTTGGAATGCAGCATATGTAGATATGAATGGAATTCAGCATTCTTTATTGTGCTTCCGTAGTATAGATATTCAGCATGTTCCCATCATTTAGACGGTTAATGGTATAATTAAATAGACCATGACGACTGAATCAACCTTGACCTCCCTGTTGATTATGCTACACTGCTATAACTGTCAACACCACCTAACTCAATGGCCAATCAGTGGTGTGCTGGGGCTGGTCCCCCCGCTGCACTGTGAAATTGAGGCATGTGATCCTTAATGTGTGTGAAGTAGACAAGGCCTTGACACAATGCCGTAAGCCTCAGGGGGTTTCCTCTGCCCAGTCTATTAGCTTCCCGCTGGGCCTGGGGCTGCCTGGAGCTGGTGCTGCCTGGACTTATTCCCAGGGATAAATTGGGATAATAGTGTTATACTCATGCCTCTTAGACACAGGCTAAAAACTGTCCATACCTCACAAGTCCTCAACTGGCAGCTTCATTAAATAGTGCCCGCAAAACACCAGTCTCAACATAAACAGTGGGCGACTCCGGGATGCTGGCCTTCTAGGCAGAGTTGCAAAGAAAAAGCCGTATCTCAGACTGGCAAATAAAAAGATTAAGATGGCAAAAGAACACAGACACTGGACAGAGGAACTCTGCCTAGAAGGCCAGCATCCCGGAGTCGCCTCTTCACTGTTGACGTTGAGACGTGTTTTGCGTGTACTATTTAATGAAGCTGCCAGTTAAGAACTTGTAAGTCGTCTGTTTCTCAAACTAGACACTCTAATGTACTTGTCCTCTTGCTCAGTTGTGCACCGGGGCCTCCCACCCCTCTTTCTATTCTGGTTAGAGTCAGTTTGCGCTGTTCTGTGGAGGGAGTAGTACACAGCTTTGTACTAGATCTTCTGTTTCTTGGCAATTTCTCGCATGGAATAGCCTTCACTTCTCAGAACAAGAATAGAGTGACGAGTTTCAGAAGAAAATAATTTGTTTCTGGCCACTTTGAGCCTGTATTCGAACCCCCAAACGCTGATGCTCCAGATACTCAACTAGTTTAAAGGCCAGTTTTATTGCTTCTTTAATCACACAATAGTTTTCAGCTGTGCTAACATAATTGAAAAAGTGTTTTCTAATGATCAATTAGCCTTTTTTAAATTCTAAACTTGGATTAGCTAACACAATGTACCATTGGAACACAGGAGTGATGATTGCTGATAATGGCCTCTGTACCCCTATGTAGATAAAAATCTGACGTTTCAAGCTACAATAGTTATTTACAACATTAGCAATGTCTACACTGTATTTCTGATCAATTTGATGTTATTTTAATGGACAAAAAAATGGCTTTTCTTTCAAAAAAAACAAGGACATTTCTAGGTGACTCCACATGTTTAGCAACTGCTTGGTGTATGAGGAATTCATGCTAAATAATACAGTTATAAGAATGATTGTCATGCGTTGATATGAATCAGATAAGACTGAGATGGTGATGTTGCATTGGTACCTCTGGACACACCAATCAATGGACTGTGAATGTGAATACTTACATTGGGATCCGGAAATTATTAATTAATTAATGTTTGAGACTAATACAATTGCCCAGAGAAAAATAATTTGTTTAACATGTAATAAAAAAGGTTCTACAAAAGATGACGGTCAAAATGATCGGATCCCCTGTTTTCAATATTCCAGCACCCTCCCTTTGTGAAGAGAATGACACTGAGCCTTTTTCTAAACTGTTTTATGAGATTGGAGAACACATTGGGAGGGATCTTAGACCATTGCTCCATGCAGATCCTTGATATCCTGCACTTATGGACTACCCCCTTCGATTCAAACCACAGGTTTTCAATGGGGTTCAAGTCCGGAGACTGAGATGGCCACTGCAAAATGTTGATTCTTTGTGGATTTTGATGCGTCCTTGGGGTTATCGTCTTGCGGCCAAGTTTTCAAGCTCCTGGTAGAGGAAACAGGTGAAGGACATCAAGGATCTGGAAATATCTATATGGAGGAATGGTCTAAGGGGCCATGTGTTCTCCAATCTCATAAAACATTTTAGAAAAAGGTTCAGTGTTGTTATCCCCGCAAGGGGTGGGTGCTGGAGTTTTGAAAATAGGGAGGCAATCATTTGTACCCCTATCTTTAGATCTTTTTAAGTCACTTGTTAAACAAAATATATTTTCTCTGAGCAATTATAATTGTATAGAATAATAGTTGTAAAACACTTTGAGCATACAATATAGCTCAGTATTTTTATGATTTATTCTAGTCTTTGTGTTTGTCTTTGTCAAGGGTTCCAATAATTCCGGAGCCCACAGTGTGTAGGACTATGGATAGTTTCAGTTGATTTGTTCAGCGGACTGTGGACTCGTATACGGCTGTGGCTAATTTGAGTTGACTTGTTTTGCTCTGACCAATCAATAGGAAACCACAATAGACTATGATTGTCTGAAAAGGACAGTTTCTCATCACAGTAAGTAGCATAGTGTAGTAGTTAGTGATCAATAGCCTATCAAAGGACTTCCTGCTTGAAACACCACCAACTACACACACACACACACACACACACACACACACACACAAGATGCCAAGTCTCTTTCCATTGACTTAGGGATTGTAATGGATAGAGGGTATCAAGGGCTGGCCCGAGGCAGATAGAGAGGCCTCTAATCGCTTCATCAAGCTCGTCCTGCACTTGTTCTGCACAGCCTTTTCTCTCCTCTCCTTCCACACAGTGTCCATGACCTTCGACCCTGCCATTGAGGCAACAGCCGCTGTAGAAAGAAAAAAGAGAGCACCCTGCCCTTATTGATATGTTATACTGAGAAGAGTATTGTGCAAGAGGAAAATAAATTAGAATTCAATTTAAAGGTAGTCTAGCCTTGATACTGTACAGTTAGGAGAAAATGGAGGTACATTGAAATGGAAGAATTCAGAGTTTTTTGCTCATGAGGTGAACCATTTAAATGAGGTGAACCATTTAAATAGGTTCAATCTGAGAAGCTCAGATTGGCCTAACACATACCGATGGCCTTAAGTTATTGAATTTGGTTGGAGAAAATTCATGTATATTTTATTTATTTATTTATTGTATTAAAATAAAATAACATTTTTTTCCTAAAAACCCTCTGATTGGAATTAAATTGATGTCCCTGGTCTCTCTTGAAAACTTGACTTTCCTACAGTATAACAACACATTACCCATTATCTGAAGATTAGCCAAAGTTGATGCAAAGTATATTTCCATACATGTTTTTCATTGGCAGGTACTCAGTCAGCTGACATATGCGTTGGAGGAAGAAGCTCCTCCCTGAGTGGTTGTTTTGTTATCTGTCAATGATGTAACGCTAATGGCTGTACACATTCCCCATGACTGGCAGTGACCACTATGAAGTCTGAACACTGCAGGAGGGGAAAAAAGCAATTTCATGGTTCATTCCATGGTTAATGTGCTGCTGTAATCTTTTGAGAGCCCTGTCTTTTTGTTTAAGTTTAGCAGAATAAAGGGTTGAACTATCTTAGCTCGGTCCAATTTATCACCAGGCTAAAAGGTTCTGGGAGGCCATCCGGTGTGACTTGGTACAAGTAACAAGTTGTGATGGTTAAGGGTGAATGTGTGAGAGACAAAGCCTCAGAGAAAGGGGGATAGAGTGAGTCAGTTTATAAGACAGGGATATGCCTTTTGATAGGTGAATTGTGAAATGTGTGTCTGTGTATGCTGTTTGCATACAGTTAGGTATGCCTCTAATTACTGGGAGGTGCAGTAGCTCTCAGCCACACTCCATCATTTCTGCTTCATTTTGTCCTCCAACAGAGAGAGATGCACTCACCTGGAGGGTTGTGTGGCTTAGGGATGCTCTGATTACGTCTGCTGTCAGAGGATACCCTGCTGTCTCTTTGGCCAGAGGTGAGAGGATAAAACCAGGTAAGACAAGGTGGGCTGTCTGAATACACCATTTTTATTTATTTAACCTTTATTTAACTAGGCAAGTCAGTTAAGAACAAATGAGCCCCAAATGAGCTGCAGAGTGGAGCTGTACCGCCCCAAATGAGCTGCAGAGTGGAGCTGTACCGCCCCAAATGAGCTGCAGAGTGGAGCTGTACCGCCCCAAATGAGCTGCAGAGTGGAGCTGTACCGCCCCAAATGAGCTGCAGAGTGGAGCTGTACCCCCAAATGAGCTGCAGAGTGGAGCTGTACCCCCCAAATGAGCTGCAGAGTGGAGCTGTACCCCCCAATTGAGCTGCAGAGTGGAGCTGTACCCCCAAATGAGCTGCAGAGTGGAGCTGCAGAGTGGAGCTGTACCCCCAAATGAGCTGCAGAGTGGAGCTGTACCCCCCAAATGAGCTGCAGAGTGGAGCTGTACCCCCCAATTGAGCTGCAGAGTGGAACTGTACCCACCACTATTGTGAGTTGATCATGTGCTGGGTATCAGGATATGGCTGGGAGTGATGAGCTGTACCCACCACCATGGTGAGGTAATCATGCTGGGTATCAGGATACGGCTGGTCCCGTTACACTTGTTGGGCACATCTCAATTAGCTGTCATAATGCATGTATCCTCTCTCTTCTAGGAACTAGGTTATAGTCGCTAAAGGCGTGTTAAATATTGAATGAGTTCAGGTAGATTGTGTGCCCATGTCGACTTTTTGATTTCCTTTTTACTATTGTTTTCAGACAGAAATAGTACAAAATAAAAATAAAAAACAGTATCTAAAGAGGTCTTTTATAAGTTTGTTGATCTCCATTTTGTTTTTATGATGTTAATCAGATACAAATTTTCATGAACTCACCAACGACACTTTATAATTCCCCTTCTCTGGAGATCAACAGAACACTGAAGCTTCACACTGAACAGTATCATGATGCTATTTAAAGCCTTCTTCAGCTCTTCCCCTCAGCCAGGTTTGACAGTGTGTTGTATAATGTGTGTTATCTCTTTGTTATGGGAGTGTTTATTTGTTTACATGAGCGGGATTGGAGGTTTGGTGATCTGAGCAAATTGCACAAAAAAGTACTTCAGATGGGAATTACTGTAATTAGTGTGCTCTTAAATGTGGAACGCTCTCCTAATGTTTTTGTTTACCTCAGGCGGCTGATCTGTGCTCTGGGAATGCGTAGGGGGGCGGCCCACTGGCAGGTTAAAATCACTTGTCATGCCAGAGATCGTCATTATGAGATTACAATTGGTCAGTGTTGAGTAACAATCAACACAGCTCCGGGCAGACACTTCACAAGCCTGGTGTGTGTGTAGGGCCTAGTGTTTTTGTGTGGTAATTCTGTGTGAGTGTGTTTGCCGGCGGGATAATGTGAATATGTATGTGTGTGTGTGTGTTCATGTGTTTTTGTGTGTGCAAATGTCTATCAGTGGGTATAGGACTGGCTTAACATTTCATGTTGAAACATGTTCCTTGACAATAGTGAGAGTCAATTATAAGAATTTGCTGGTGTCCTCAGTTATCAAGCGAGTGATTATATTTCACAGGAAGATAATATCCAGGTAAATGAAGGTTTCTATTTAATTTAGGCCTAGTTGCCGCATCTCCATTTCAGATCGTCTAACAATTTAGATCTTATCAAGGATTAGAGTGGAGATATTACCCCTAATTTAAAATATTTGTATCTGCCTACCAGGCACAGCTTAAGAATCCATGCTTAGAAAACATGATATCCTTACAGAAAAGAAAAACAATTAAGCCCTCACACATTAAAGGCTCAAAGAATATTTATATATATATTTTTTAATTCATTAAGTTTCAATGCGAACTTGACAGTCCATTGGGAGGAAGCATTTACTTGAAGAGTCTTTGATGGAGACTGAGAGAAACCTGATGTGTGTCAATGAGAAACCAGATGTGTGTCAATGAGAAACCAGATGTGTGTCAATGAGAAACCAGATGTGTGTCAATGAGAAAGAAGGAAACAGCGGAAGTTGAGAAATGTTGAAATGGGAGTTGTGCTTGTCAGGGGATTGTGTGACAAAGTTTTAATGTTGTGTTTGTTTAACATGTATCTCTTCCCAGACTCTCCCCACCTCCTCCCGGTGCTACCGCTAAGCTCCAGCTTCTGAAGTGGAGACACTTGAAATTCTGAAAGTGACAACATCTTAACATAAGCTGAGGGGAAACTGAAAGTCCGTGCTCACTGGCAACCAATCCCCTCTCTCACCCCTCCTGTCCTGCCTGCCTGCCACCCCCTACTCCAACTCCCTGCAGCCCATACTATAGCCATGCTGAGTAGCCGTGACACCCTGGCCTGGTCTCCACAATAGGAAAGTTACAGGTAGAGATTAGGAAAGGTGATTGCTAATGATCCCAAAAAGTTGAGTGAAAGGTGCGGGAATCTCCCGCAGCCGTGGCCATGATTGTTCCCCCCTCGGTTCCCAGTCGCAGGTGCCTCCAAATAGAACTGAAACCATGTAATCCGCCCAAATCCAGCGTCTTCTGAGGAGTGTAAACCAGGAATGTTCCGCGGGGTCAATGGATTATACAGAATTCATGGTGGTAGCTTGGCTTGAGAGGCAGAATTAGAGGAGAAAAAGGGAGAGAAGGCTGAACTGGTTTTGTATTAAAATGGGCTTACCAGGTGGTCCCAGAAAAGTGGACACAGTGTGTCAAGTAAACTGAAAAGCCCCGGGTGTTTGCTGCTCATTGGCTGGGGGCCTGGTAAGGAGAGGGGCTGGCCAGGGAGGTGGCACTGATGTGGCCATTGAGGCCTTAGTGAAATGTCTGTCAGGCTTGGTTTACCACAATCACAGCAGTGATTAGGCTTCTTTTGATGACAGGTTTAGTTTTCTGTCCATTGGAGAGAAAGTGAGAATAGAGGGAGGGAGGTAGGGGAGGTGGGGGGGTTGTTGGAGTTGTAGTTTGGGTTGGGTGTTTACGCAGCGGTGTAAGAAAGGGGGCGGGGGCTGGGACGGCATATTAATGTCGTGCACCGGGGGCCCTACGTAATTTCCCAGCAGGTCACAGGGTCAGGTTTGTATTTAGTTAGAGGTAATGATCTCGTTAGGATCTGAATGGACCACCATCTAAGCCCATTCAGGGGAGCGAGTGTGCCTCCCTTCCCCCTCTCCCTGCGTTGTGTGGGCTTACACAACCCATGAACTGTGATTAATGGACTTCCAGGGCTTAATAACTTGCAAAACAGTATTAAACAAGGGAGGCCCGGGACAATCGGAGAGGGACCCAGGCAGAGTAGAAGGTGGTTGTAAACAGCGGCCAGCACAATTGCGATGCATGGAATTAACTAAGATGGATACTCACAATGCTACAGCTGGCAACTGGCAGGGAGCCTGCCTGAGAGAATGCTCCATTGCTGCTTCCAGGTGGCCCAGCCCAGGCCTGGCCTTTTCAGTTTTGTAAGTGTTAAAAAGTAAAGGGAGAGAAAGGCTACATTTGTGACAGGGAGACAGTGAGAGGAAGCCATTGAGCAGAAACAAGAAAGAGATTAAAGAGCAGAGAGAGTGATCAGCAGAAAATGGGAGACGTATTCAATGGAACAAGTAACCCTTGACATGCGAGCACAAATATGAATGCTTTTGTTTCTGTTTTTAATTTATAGCCAGGATGCAATAGTGGGAAAACAGGAATACCCCCCCCCCCCCCCCCCCCCCCCCCCACACACACACACACACACACTTGTCTTGACACCTCCCACATCTCCTGGCCTCCTCGTCTTCTTTTTCCCACCCTTGTGTCCTCTTGTCTAAATACAAATGAACCCAGCATGGAGTCCTGAGTAGCGATGTGTTCAGAACGCCCTCTCCTCTGTAATGTAGCTCTTCTTTTCTCTACAGCTCCAGTGTGCATTTTATGCCAGTATAATGTATCTCAAATTTGTAAATATAAGTAATGGAGACTACTTGTGCCTGAAGGAAAACGCTTTTTAATGGACAGGACTAGTCTGTTATACTTACTCTTTCAGAATGCTGTTTAGAGTGGTTTGTGGTGGTTTAGCCTGCTTTTGATTTTATATTATTTAATCAATTGGAAATAATATAACCCGGATCTTTAGCATTTTGAAGTTGAAGCTTCTCTGCACAATTCACACAGTTAAACATCTAAATCTTTGTCCCCATGAAACACATATTACAAGGAAAGTGTTCTCTTTGAGAATGAATGAACAGGGCTGGAGTGTTTGCCTGGTAGAGATGCCTATAATGAGAACTTCATTGGAACAGTTTCAGTAATAGGTATTGGCATGAAGCAACACAATTGCACAGTGTGTGTTCAATTATAGGCAATTATGAGACAATTTGGGTAGCGTTTGATTAGAACATGAACAGGTTCTTTCTCTCATCATAAGCCATGTGAGATAAATGTTGTTGTTTTTTACAAAGACAGCTATGCAGCGGGGTTTTTCTGTCTGCTTATGAGGCACGGTTAAAGAGGATTAAATCAAATATATATATTGTAACAAAAATGTGCTTGATTGAACATTTATTGATCATTTAGAAATAATTACAGATGGTGACAAATATTCGTACAAATATTCAGTACTACAAATTTGAATGCTCTAGATAATCATATCAAAGTATATTTGTTTTCCTTCAGGCCAATTTCTTTGTAATCTATTTTCTAAATATAAATGTTACATTTTATGTGAAATATGTCAGGTTCTCTAGAGGTTCTCCTTGTGTGACGAAAAAGGAATAACACTTTACTTCTAAGTTGAATGCTGGAATAGAGCCCTTTGTCCTTATTTGGCTGTTTAAGAAGACAAAAGCTTCTGATTGCGTCACTGTTTTCATCTTGGCCAACATTAGAGGAGAGCTGAATGGATGGAGAGAAGAGCTGAGGCTGTTTGACATTCACTTCAGTGTGTTTGCTCTGATCTGGACTGTGACTAAACTCTATATGTGTGACCACAGACACACAGGTCCTCCTAATCTGAGAGAGAGAGAGAGACTTGTCTGATTTATGATGTGTGTGTGTGTGTGACAGAGATTTGTAACTATGGTTTTGTGTATGTGTGTACATATTGGCGGTCTACCTCGGTCTGTCTCTCCCGTTCTCTGTCTCTCCTGTTCTCTGTCTCTCTCGCATTCTCTCTTTCTCTCCCTCTCTCTTCCCACAGCTGTCGCCTGGTCTCCTACATCAGAGTGTGGTCCAGTGGGGACCTTGACACGGCCGAGTGGGATCCACTGCTGTGCTAAGCCTCTGACTCACTGCTCTGCTCCCCCAGCTCAGCAACATCATGAATAATGGATTGGGGAAATACATTTATCTTGTAATGGCTATGGCCCCCTGGCTGGGACTGAGGGGGCGGCAGGCCAAGGTTCATACTTGCCGATTGTCGCTTGTCTTTTTGAAGTCGGTAACTTCTTAGTGTCCTAGAGAAGCGTAATCAGGCTTGAATTGGAGGGTCATTGTTTGAAGGAGCGGTCATCCTCAAGTTTGCCAATGGAAGACTTTGCTTGCCGTTGAGTCAGTGCAATAATTATCATTCCAGCGGTCGGTTGTCCTGGAATTGTTTTACCACCTACATTACTTTCTGATTGTGATGTGTGAACTAAAAACATTGAGTGACGAGATCTGTCATTAGGTCCTCGCATAAATATTGTAAAGGGGTTGTGAGTGTGCCTCTCAGTTGGTTCAAAATTACTTTAGATTTTTTAGTTGTTTTTGCAAATTGTCTTCTATGAAGTTATCGTAGGGGAGGCATATTGATTTATGGATCTGTATTCAGCTGTGACACTATGAATTAGGCCTACTTATTGACTCCAAATTGAAGCTGTAGCCTTGAGATAAATGCACACAGATTGTATTATGCTGATAAAATGAAGCTAGGCATTCATATTTGTCTCATCTATTAAAAATGTGTATTTTGAAACCTCTGAAATGGGTTTCTTTTTGTGATAGTAAGAAAAGAATGGCCATGGGACTCGGTGAGTATTTTTCTGGTACTTTATTTAATGAGTGAGCCTTGGACAAGTAAGCCGTGTCTGAGCCAGAACGGCCCAATAGTTATTTATTGAGCTGTAAAAATGTAGAAAGAAATCATGGAGTAATGAAATAATAGAATTATAATGTGGTTGTTCCACCCTTGGCATGCATGCACACATGGTGCTGAATATAAACGCTAAAAAATACGAAGAATTGTGTCGCCAAATAAAGGATTTAAAGATGAAATATCAAATAAATATCATCTGTTTCCAATAGATGGGCTTGCTGATAATGTCACAAAATTGATGAGTGTGCATAGATGGGACAGAAGTCAATGTGTTGTTATGATTCTGGAAGGTCAGACTGCTAGAACCAATGACTAGAAGCTGCCATGTGGTAATCCTAGGTGGCTCATTTCAGCATGTTGTTCTTGATACCATGTTTTGTTTTGAGGTGTTTTGACTGTTGTCACGTCTATACTAATATGGCTAAATGCGTTAGCTAGCTAACCAACAACTGTCAAAATATATCTGAGAGACATCACATGCTCATTGTGGAGAGGAAATATAGTTTACATGTTGTCAACAATCCTTTGATTCTAAGCAAACCCAGCTTATTTTGCTCCACAGTTGTGCACACATCGGTTTTGTTGCTAAACTACCCACCTATCTATGAAGCACCTTGGAATCTTACATCCACATTAATGCATTACTTAGCTGTGCACCCTATTGTGGGAATAATACAACTTGCTCTATTTAACTAGGATGAGGAAGATTTACATGGTAAGGGGACACCCTCCATCCATGCTACACCCTCCCTCTCTCACTGCTCCACCCTCCCTCTCTCACTGCTCCACCCACCCTCCCTGCTCCTCCATCCATGCTCCACCCTCCCTCTCTCACTGCTCCACCCAACCTCTCTCACTGCTCCACCCACCCTCCCTGCTCCTCCATCCATGCTCCACCCTCCCTCTCTCACTGCTCCACCCACCCTCCCTGCTCCTCCATCCATGCTACACCCTCCCTCTCTCACTGCTCCACCCTCCCTCTCTCACTGCTCCACCCACCCTCCCTGCTCCTCCATCCATGCTCCACCCTCCCTCTCTCACTGCTCCACCCAACCTCTCTCACTGCTCCACCCTTCCTCTCTCCCTGCTCCTCCATCCATGCTCCACCCTCCCTCACTCACTGCTCCACCCTCCCTCTCTCACTGCTCCACCCTCCCTCTCTCACTGCTCCACCCTTCCTCTCTCACTGCTCCACCCACCCTCCCTGCTCCTCCATCCATGCTCCACCCTCCCTCTCTCACTGCTCCACCCAACCTCTCTCACTGCTCCACCCACCCTCCCTGCTCCTTCATCCATGCCACACCCTCCCTCTCTCACTGCTCCACCCACCCTCCCTGCTCCTCCATCCATGCTACACCCTCCCTCTCTCACTGCTCCACCCTCCCTCTCTCACAGCTCCACCCCCCTCTGCTCCTCCATCCATGCCACACCCTCCCTCTCTCACTGCTCCACCCTCCCTCTCTCACTGCCCCACCCACCCTCCCTGCTCCTCCATCCATGCTACACCCTCCCCCTCTGCTCACTGCTCCACCCTCCCTCTCTCACTGCTCCACCCTCCCCTCTCACTGCTACACCCTTCCTCTCTCACTGCTCCACCCTCCCTCTCTCACTGCTACACCCTTCCTCTCTCACTGCTCCACCCTTCCTCTCTCACTGCTCCACCCTTCCTCTCTCACTGCTCCACCCACACTCTCTCACTGCTCCACCCACCCTCCCTGCTCCTCCATCCATGCTACACCCTCCCTCTCTCACTCCACCCTCCACCCTCTCTCACTGCTCCACCCTCCCTCTCTCACTGCTCCACCCTCCCTCTCTCACTGCTCCACCCTTCATCACTCACTACTCCACCCTCCCTCCCTCCCCCTCCATCCATGCTACACCCTCCCTCTCTCACTGCTCCACCCTCCCTCTCTCACTGCTCCACCCTCCCTCTCTCCTCCTCCTTCATTCATCCCATGCTCTATCCTCCCTTCCTCTCTGCTACTTCCTCCATTTCTGCCCCACTCTCTCCGCCTGCTCCACCCACCCTCCCTCTCTGCTACCATCTCCATCCTTGCTCCTCCCTATCTACCTGTGCCACCCTCCCTCCCTGCCTACCTGCGCCACACCCCCCCTCTCTCACTGCTCCACCCACCCTCCCTGCTCCTCCATCCATGCTACACCCTCCCTCTCTCACTGCTCCACCCTCCCTCTCTCACTGCTCCACCACCCCTCTGCTCCTCCATCCATGCCACACCCTCCCTCTCTCACTGCTCCACCCTCCCTCTCTCACTGCTCCACCCACCCTCCCTGCTCCTCCATCCATGCTACACCCTCTCTCTCTCACTGCTCCACCCACCCTCCATGCTCCTCCATCCATGCTACACCCTCCCTCTCTCACTGCTCCACCGTCCCTCTCTCACTGCTCCACCCTCCCTCTCTCACTGCTCCACCCTTCCTCTCTCACTGCTCCACCCTCCCTCTCTCACTGCTACACCCTTCCTCTCTCACTGCTCCACCCTTCCTCTCTCACTGCTCCACCCACACTCTCTCACTGCTCCACCCACCCTCCCTGCTCCTCCATCCATGCTACACCCTCCCTCTCTCACTGCTCCACCCTCCCTCTCTCACTGCTCCACCCTCCCTCTCTCACTGCTCCACCCTCCCTCTCTCACTGCTCCACCCTTCATCACTCACTACTCCACCCTCCCTCCCTCCCCCTCCATCCATGCTACACCCTCCCTCTCTCACTGCTCCACCCTCCCTCTCTCACTGCTCCACCCTCCCTCTCTCCTCCTCCTTCATTCATCCCATGCTCTATCCTCCCTTCCTCTCTGCTACTTCCTCCATTTCTGCCCCACTCTCTCCGCCTGCTCCACCCACCCTCCCTCTCTGCTACCATCTCCATCCTTGCTCCTCCCTATCTACCTGTGCCACCCTCCCTCCCTGCCTACCTGCGCCACACCCCCTCTCTCACTGCTCCACCCACCCTCCCTGCTCCTCCATCCATGCTACACCCTCCCTCTCACTGCTCCACCCTCCCTCTCTCACTGCTCCACCACCCCTCTGCTCCTCCATCCATGCCACACCCTCCCTCTCTCACTGCTCCACCCTCCCCTCTCACTGCTCCACCCACCCTCCCTGCTCCTCCATCCATGCTACACCCCCCTCTCTCACTGCTCCACCCACCCTCCATGCTCCTCCCTCCTCTGCTCCTGCTCCACCCTCCCTCTCTCACTGCTCCACCGTCCCTCCCTCTCCTCTTCCTGCTCCCTCCCCTCCTCTCTCACTGCTCCTGCTACACCCTTCCTCTCTCACTGCTCCACCCTTCCTCTCTCACTGCTCCACCCACCTCTCTCACTGCTCCACCCACCCTCCCTGCTCCTCCATCCATGCTACACCCTCCCTCTCTCCCTCCCTCCCTCTCACTGCTCCACCCTCCCTCTCTCACTGCTCCCCCTCCTCTCTCACTGCTCCTCCCTCCCTCCCTCCCTCCTCTGCTCACTGCTCCACCCTCATCACTCCTATTCATCCCTGCTCTATCCTCCCTCCCTCCCCCTCCATCCATGCTCCACCCACCCTCCTGCTCTCTCCATCCTGCTCCACCCTCCCTCTCTCACTGCTCCACCCTCCCTCCTCCTCCCTCCTCCTTCATTCATCCCATGCTCTATCCTCCCTCCCTCTGCTACTCCTCCATTTCTGCCCCACTCTCTCCTCCTGCTCCACCCACCCTCCCTCCCTCTGCTACCATCTCCATCCTGCTCCTCCCTCCCCCTACCCCACTGCTCCACCCCCCCTCTCCCTGCTCCACCCTCCCACCCCCCTCCCTGCTCCACCCTTCATCACTCACACTCCACCCTCCCTCCCTGCTCCTCCACTGCTCCACCCTCCCTCTCTCCTCTCCCCTCCCTCCCCCCTCTGCTCTTCCTCCACCCTCCCTCTCTCACTGCTCCCACCCTCCCTCTCTCCATCCTGCTCCTCCCTCTCCTCCACCCCCTCCTGCTCCTGCCCTCCTCCCTCTCTCACTGCTCCCGTCCCTCCCTGCTCCTCCTCCCCCGTCCTCTCCACTGCTCTCCTCCACCCGTCCCTCCCTGCTCCATCCCACCCTCCCTCTCACTGCTCACCCTCCTGCTCCATCCCTACACCCTCCCTCTCCTGCTCCACCCTCCCTCCTCACTGCTCCACCCTTCCTCTCTCACTGCTCCTCCCTCCCTCTCTCCTGCTCCTCCCTCCTCCTGCTCCCCTTCCTCCTCACTGCTCCACCCTTCCCTTCCTGCTCCACCCCACTCTCTCACTGCTCCACCCACCCTCCCTGCTCCTCCATCCATGCTACACCCTCCCTCTCTCACTGCTCTACCCTCCCTCCTCACTGCTCCACCCTCCCTCTCTCACTGTTCCACCCACCCCTCCCTCCACCCTCCCTCCCCTCCTCCATCCATGCTCCACCCTCCCTCTCACTGCTCCACCCTCCCTCCCCTCCCTCCTTCATTCATCCCATGCTCTATCCTCCCTTCCTCTCTGCTCCTTCCTCCCTCCCTGCCCCCTCTCTCCGCCTGCTCCACCCACCCTCCCTCTCTGCTACCATCTCCATCCTTGCTCCTCCCTATCTACCTGCCCACCCTCCCTCCCTGCTACCTCCCGCCCCTGTCTCCCTCCCTCCCTGCTCCTCCCTGTTCCCCTCCCTGCTCCTCCTTGTCCGTCACTGCTCGGTCCCTCCCCCTCCCTCCCTCCCTCCCTGCCTCTCCTCTCCTCCGTCCCTCCGTCCCTCCCTGCTCCTCCGTCCTCCCTGCTCCTCCCCTCCCTGCTCCTCCGTCCCTCCCTGCTCCTCGTCCCTCCCTCCCTGCTCCTCCATCCCTCCCTCCCTCCCTCCTCCTTCATCCCTCCCTGCTCCTCTGTCCCTCCCTCCTCCTCCGTCCCTCCCTCCTCCTCCGTCCCTCCCTGCTCCTCCGTCCCTCCCTGCTCCTCCGTGCCTCCCTGCTCCTCCGTCCCTCCCTCCCCCTGCTCCTCCGTTCCTCCCTGCTCCTCCCTCCCTCCCTCCTCCTCCGTCCCTCCCTCCCTGCTCCTCTGTCCCTCCCTGCTCCTCCGTCCCTCCTCTGCTCCTCCGTCCCTCCCCTCCTCCGTCCCTCCCTCCCTGCTCCTCCATCATCCTCCCTCCCTGCTCCTCCATCCCTCCCTGCTCCTCTGTCCCTCCCTCCCTGCTCCTCCGTCCCTCCCTGCTCCTCCGTCCCTCCCTCCCTGCTCCTCCGTCCCTCCCTCCTCCCTGCTCCTCCGTCCCTCCCTGCCCTCCGTCCCTAAATCCCTGCTTAAATGGAAGAAGAATTCCAAATCCCTCCGTCCTCCTGCTCCCCTCCTCCGTCCCTCCCTCCCTGCCCCCGTCCCCCCTCCCTGCTCCTCCGTCCCTCCCTCCCTGCTCCTCCGTCCCTAACTCCCTGCTCCTCCGTCCCTAACACCCTGCTCCTCCGTCCCTCCCCACCTGCTCCCCGTCCCTCCCTGCTCCTCCGTCCCTCCCTCCCTGCTCCTCCGTCCCTAGCTTCCTGCCTCTCCGTCTCTAACTCCTTGCTCCTGCGTCCCTCCCTCCCTGCTCCTACGTCCCTCCCTCCCTGCTCCTCCCTCCCTGCTCCCCCGTCCCTCCCTGCTCCCCCGTCCCTCCCTGCTCCTCCGTCCCTCCCTCCCTGCTCCTCCGTCCCTCCCTCCCTGCTCCTCCCTCCCTCCCTGCTCCTCCCTCCCTCCCCTCCCCCGTCCCTCCTCCCTGCTCCTCCCTCCCTCCCTGCTCCTCCGTCCCTAACATCCTGCCTCTCCGTCTCTAACTCCTTGCTCCTGCGTCCCTCCAGTGAAGTGAGTTTTCTGAGCTCCCTGCTCCTACGTCCCTCCCTCCCTGCTCCTCCCTCCCTCCCTGCTCCCCCGTCCCTCCCTGCTCCCCCGTCCCTCCCTGCTCCCGTCCCTCCCTCCCTGCTCCTCCGTCCCTCCCTCCCTGCTCCTCCCTCCCTCCCTGCTCCTCCGTCCCTAACTTCCTGCCTCTCCGTCTCTAACTCCTTGCTCCTGCATCCCTCCCTCCCTGCTCCTCCGTCCCTCCCTGCTCCTACGTCCCTCCCTCCCTGCTCCTACGTCCCTCCCTCCCTGCTCCTCCGTCCCTAACTTCCTGCCTCTCCGTCTCTAACTCCTTGCTCCTGCATCCCTCCCTCCCTGCTCCTCCATCCCTCCCTCCCTGCTCCTCCGTCCCTAACTTCCTGCCTCTCCGTCTCTAACTCCTTGCTCCTGCGTCCCTCCCTCCCTGCTCCTCGTCCCTCCCTCCCTGCTCCTCCCCCCTCCTTCTCCCCCGTCCCTCCCTGCTCCTCCGTCCCTCTGGGAAGGCGTGATGTAATATACCACCCACCCTACCTACTCTCCACTTCACACACACACACACACACACACACACACACACACACACACACACACACCTCCCTGCTCCTCCCTCCCTCCCTGCTCCTCCCTCCCTCCCTGCTCCTCCGTCCCCTCCTGCTCCCCCGTCCCTCCCTCCCTGCTCCTCCCTCCCTCCCTGCTCCTCCGTCCCTAACTTCCTGCCTCTCCGCTTTTTCTCTAACTCCTTGCTCCTGCGTCCCTCCCTCCCTGCTCCTAAACATCCCTCCCTCCCTGCTCCTCCCCTCCCTCCCTGCTCCTCCGTCTGTCCCTCCCTGCTCCTCCGTCCGTCCCCTCCCTCCCCCCTCCCTCCGTCCCTCTCCCTCCCTGCTCCTCCGTCCGCCCGTCCCTCCCTGCTCCCTCCGTCCCTCCCTGCTCCTCCGTCCCTCCCTCCCTGCTCCTCCATCCCTCCCTGCTCCCCGTCCCTCCCTCCTCCTTCATCCCTCCCTGCTCCTCTGTCCCTCCCTCCTCCTCCGTCCCTCCCTCCTCCTCCGTCCCTCCCTGCTCCTCCGTCCCTAAATCCCTGCTCCTCCGTGCCTCCCTGCTCCTCCGTCCCTCCCTCCCTTCCTGCTCCTCCGTTCCTCCCTGCTCCTCCCTCCCTCCCTCCTCCTCCGTCCCTCCCTCCCTGCTCCTCTGTCCCTCCCTGCTCCTCCGTCCCTAAATCTCTGCTCCTCCGTCCCTCCCTGCTCCTCCGTCCCTCCCTCCCTGCTCCTCCATCCCTCCCTCCCTGCTCCTCCATCCCTCCCTGCTCCTCTGTCCCTCCCTCCCTGCTCCTCCGTCCCTCCCTGCTCCTCCGTCCCTCCCTCCCTGCTCCTCCGTCCCTCCCTCCCTCCCTGCTCCTCCGTCCCTCCCTGCTCCTCCGTCCCTAAATCCCTGCTCCTCCGTCCCTCCCTGCTCCTCCGTCCCTCCCTCCCTGCCCCTACGTCCCCCCTCCCTGCTCCTCCGTCCCTCCCTCCCTGCTCCTCCTCCCCTAACTCCCTGCTCCTCCGTCCCTAACACCCTGCTCCTCCGTCCCTCCCCACCTGCTCCCCCGTCCCTCCCTGCTCCTCCGTCCCTCCCTCCCTGCTCCTCCGTCCCTAGCTTCCTGCCTCTCCGTCTCTAACTCCTTGCTCCTGCGTCCCTCCTCCCTGCTCCTACGTCCCTCCCTCCCTCCCTCCCTCCCTGTCCCTCCCCTCCCCCGTCCCTCCCTGCTCCTCCGTCCCTCCCTCCCTGCTCCCGTCCCTCCCTCCCTGCTCCTCCCTCCCTCCCTGCTCCTCCCTCCCTCCCTGCTTCCCCCCGTCCCTCCCTCCCTGCTCCTCCCTCCTCCCTGCTCCTCCGTCCCTAACATCCTGCCTCTCCGTCTCCGTCCCTCCCTCCCTGCTCCTGTCCCTCCCTCCCTGCTCCTCCCTCCCTCCCTGCTCCCCCGTCCCTCCCTGCTCCCCCGTCCCTCCCCTCCCCGTCCCTCCCTCCCTGCTCCTCCGTCCCTCCCTCCCTGCTCCTCCCTCCCTCCCTGCTCCTCCCTCCCTGCTCCTCCGTCCCTAACTTCCTGCCTCTCCGTCTCTAACTCCTTGCTCCTGCATCCCTCCCTCCCTGCTCCTCCGTCCCTCCCTGCTCCCTACGTCCCTCCCTCCCTGCTCCTACGTCCCTCCCTCCCTGCTCCTCCGTCCCTAACTTCCTGCCTCTCCGTCTCTAACTCCTTGCTCCTGCATCCCTCCCTCCCTGCTCCTCCATCCCTCCCTCCCTGCTCCTCCGTCCCTAACTTCCTGCCTCTCCGTCTCTAACTCCTTGCTCCTGCGTCCCTCCCTCCCCCAGATATAACGTCCCTCCCTCCCTGCTCCTCCCTCCCTCCCTCCTCCCCCGTCCCTCCCTGCTCCTCCGTCCCTCCCTCCCTGCTCCTCCCTCCCTCCCCTCCCTGCTCCTCCCTCCCTCCCTGCTCCTCCGTCCCCTCCTGCTCCCCCGTCCCTCCCTCCCTGCTCCTCCCTCCCTCCCTGCTCCTCCGTCCCTAACTTCCTGCCTCTCCGTCTCTAACTCCTTGCTCCTGCGTCCCTCCCTCCCTGCTCCTAAATCCCTCCCTCCCTGCTCCTCCCTCCCTCCCTGCTCCCCCGTCCCTCCCTGCTCCCCCGTCCCTCCTCCCCCCGTCCCTCCCTGCTTCTCCGTCCCTCCCTCCCTGATCCTCCCTCCCTCCCTGCTCCTCCCTCCCTCCCTGCTCCTCCGTCCCTCCCTGCTCCCCCGTCCCTCCCTCCCTGCTCCTCCATCCCTCCCTCCCTCCCTCCTCCTCCGTCCCTAACTTCCTGCCTCTCCGTCTCTAACTCCTTGCTCCTGCATCCCTCCCTCCCTGCTCCTACGTCCCTCCCTGCTCCTCCGTCCCTAACTACCTGCCTCTCCGTCTCTAACTCCTTGCTCCTGCATCCCTCCCTCCCTGCTCCTCCGTCCCTAACTTCCTGCCTCTCCGTCTCTAACTCCTTGCTCCTGCATCCCTCCCTCCCTGCTCCTCCCTCCCTCCCTGCTCCTCCGTCCCTAACTTCCTGCCTCTCCGTCTCTAACTCCTTGCTCCTGCGTCCCTCCCTCCCTGCTCCTCGGTCCCTCCCTCCCTGCTCCCCCGTCCCTAACTTCCTGCCTCTCCGTCTCTAACTCCTTGCTCCTGCGTCCCTCCCTCCCTGCTCCTCCGTCCCTCCCTCCCTGCTCCTCCGTCCCTAACTTCCTGCCTCTCTGTCTCTAACTCCTTGCTCCTGTGTCCCTCCCTCCCTGCTCCTCCGTCCCTAACTTCCTGCCTCTCCGTCTCTAACTCCTTGCTCCTACGTCCCTCCCTGCTCCTACGTCCCTCCCTCCCCGCTCCTCCGTCCCTCCCTGCTCCACAGCTCTACATGGTGGCCCATGGGAAGGTAAATTATTTTCCTTTAACCCCTCGTCTCTGTAATCTGATTCCACAAGTCCACAAGACACCTACATAGGAAAGAATAAAGCAAAATAGACGTGCTAAACCATGCTAGTAAACAAATGTTACTGTCAAATTACAATACAGAAATAATATTGTGCTTGCTAGATGCAGGCCTATTAACTGTCAAATATTTTTGACACCTTGACAAAATATTTTTTTGACAAAATATTTAAATCTACAACTTTAGTACAATTTCCTCATCTTGAGAACATTCCCTATGTTGGAGGTCTTCCTGCAGGGTTGTGTCCTTTCAAATTCATGTTATTTTAGCTCTAGTTTTATCAGTGCTAATTGTTATCACAATGAATCCAAGTGAAAGGAATACCTGAATGAATTCAGTGATGTGATATAGCCTTGAAGTGGGGTCTTGAATGTAAAAGTCAGTGTCCAGATGTGCAAAACTCTTGGAGACTCACCCAGAAAAACAGCTGTAATCGCTGCCAAAGGTGATTCTAACATGTATTGACTTAGGGGAGTTAATACTTATTTAAATGAGATATTTCTGTATTTCATTTTCAATAAATGTGCACCAGAAGAGAAACAAAATGGTACAGTTTGAGACCATGTGGCGAAGAGTGATGGGGGCGCTAGAGATCAGGGTGTAAGCAGGTGGGTCTGGGCAGGGGTACGCAGTCATTTGTATGTAGATGTTTTTTTATTCAGGCTGTGAATTCAAAATGTGGAATAAGTCAAGGGGTGTGAATACTTTCTGAAGGCTCTGTATGTACAGATGTATTAAAACATATTCAAAAAAAAAAAAACTGATACCTTATTTACATACAAATTCAGACCATTTGCTGTGAGACTCGAAATTGAGCTCAGATGCATCCTGTTTCCATTGATCATCCTTGAGATGTTTCTACAACTTGACTGAAGTCCAGCTGTGGTAAATTCAAATGATTGGACATGATTTGGAAAGGAACACAACTGTTTATATAAGGTGACAGTGCATGTCAGTGCAAAAACCAAGCCATGAGGTCCAAGGAATTGTCCGTAGAGCTCCGACACAGGATTGTGTCGAGGTACAAATCTGGGGAAGGGTACCAAAAGCATTGAAGGTCCCCAGGAACACAGTGGCCTTCGTCATTCTTAAATGGAAGAAGTTTGGAACCACCAGGACTCTTTCTAGAGCTGTCCGGACAATAACCCTAAGCACACAGCCAAGACAACGCAGGGGTGGCTTCGGGACAAGTCTCTGAATGTTCTTGAGTGGCCCAGCCAGAGCCCAGAATTGAACCCGATCAAACATCTCTGGAGAGACCTGCAAATAGCTGTGCAGTGACACTCCCCATCCAACCTGACAGAGCTTGAGAGGATCTGCAGAGAAGAATGGGAGAAACTCCCCAAATACAGATGTGCCATGCTTGTAGCATTATACCCAAGAAGACTTGAGGCTGTAATCAATGCCAAAGGTGCTTCAACAAAGTACTGAGTAAAGGGTTTGAGTACTTATCTAAATGTAATTCTAAAAATATATGTAACGTAACGTAACAAAATGTGTAAAAAGTCAAGGGGTCTGAATACTTTACGGAATGCACTGTAGGTAGGGGGAAAGTGACTAGGCACCAGGTTAGATAATAAAGTTTCCCAGCAGTTAATGTGATGAGTCAAAAGAGTTGGTCAATGCAGGTAGCTATTTGGTTAACTATTTAACTAACTCTTTAGCAGGCTTATGGCTTGGGATAGAAGCTGTTCAGGGTCTTATTGGTTCCAGACTTAGTGCATCGGTAATGCTTGCCGTCTGGTAGCAGAGAGAACAGTCTATGATTTGGGTGGCTGGAGTCTTTCACAATTTGTATGGCCTTCCTCTGACACGGCCTGGTCCTGGATGGCAGGGATGTAACACTCACAACACTGAGAAATTCACACCTGCAAATTTGCTGTGTACTCCCTAAACCCTACCCCAAAAAGTCAGGCTGCGGCTCCCAGCAGTACCTAGACAACAGTGCCTGAAGCCTGGGTGCTGGGTCCTGATGCCTGTGTCCTGAAGACTGGGTGATGTGTCCTGATGCCTGTGTCCTGATGCCTGGGTGCTGGAGCCTGGGTGCTGGAGCCTGGGTGCTGGGGCCTGGCCAGGGACTCCTCAGCTCCCTGTTCTTTTTTATGGGAGAGAGTAGTGCTGAAAGCACCATTTATCACCACTTGTGTGGGTAGCGTCACCATGGCAACGCTCAGGCTGGCAAATGCCACTGCTGGGAATACTAATGAGGACTTGGCAGGTCTGCTGACAGCAGAGGCGCCAGAGCTGCTTCTGCTGATGTGCTGCTCTGTGCTACAGTAGAGAGGAAAACAGGCCAAAGGAAATCAATTAAGTGTTTCCACAGTGTTTGGCATGCGCTCTAATCTTGGGTGCCACATTTAAAATAATAAAGAAATCTGCCTTTAATACCCTTCTCTGCCTTCTGCATGACAAAAACAGCCAGGGAACAGTAGACAGGGAAGGAGAGAGCAGAGCTGCACAACAACACTGAAGCTTCACTAATTCCACAATTCAACACTTCCAAAATAGAAGAGTACCCACTATTCTTTTCTTTCTACTCTGTATGAGTTTATGGTGGAATTTATTCATGAAATACTGCATTTAAGTAGTGACTTCTCAACTTTCCATTTATTCATACACTCATATTTTTCCACTTTGTTAACAGCTGAAGGATATCACCTGTGATAGACACTGTAACGTAGTAAAAGTGTACTTTTACAGTCCTGTCTCACTATACTTTTAACTAGTTTACTTTTTAAGTAGTGGAGTGTATAGTGAAGTGAGTTTACAGAGGTGATCTGAGCATCGTCATCTCCTCCAGTGAGTAGCCGGAGACAGTACGACCCTGTAGTTCACAGGAGAACTGGATTGGGTGCTCCTGCCACCAGGTCAATAACTCTCAGTCTTAACAGGGCCGCCTTCAAATTTCCACCTGACAGATTAGGGCTCACCTCCTTCATCTCTCCTCCTTCATCTCTCCTCCTTCCTCTGTCTCTCACATGAAACAGTGTGATAAATAACTTGGGCTGGAGCATGCCTTCTCTGCTCATTGCCTCTATTGATGCAGCCTCTTTGATCGAGCAGGGTCTAATCAATTCTTCAGTAGCAGGAAGACGGAGGTAAAATCATTTTCAGGCAAACTCTTCAAATGACTTATCAATAATTGACCTCTTTACTACCACTTGTTTGCTCAGAACGAGCTGCATTTCCCTCTGTCTAATAGTGAGTTTGTGCTCCTGGGATTTCTTGGGCTACTAAGTGTAGGGAGGAGGAGAGAGCAAGAATGCATGTTGGGGTGTGTGTGTGTGTGTGTGTGTGGGTGGATGCACTGTGTTTGCTCATCCTTACAGAGTCACTTATTAGTGCTAATTGGGAGGGACAGTTCAAACAAGCACAGAGGAGTGGTTGTCACACAAGCGTGACATGGGTGCAGAGAGGCAGGCAGTGCCGGGTGCTCTGCCCAGCTCCAGCCCACCCTCTTCCCACACCCAGCTACCCTGGCCCGCCTGGCTCTCCCTGGCCCCCGGCCCAGCACCACAGAGTGGCCACAGAGTGGGCTCTTTGTCTGGACACGGCCATTAGCAGTCAGCAGACTTCAGAAATGTGACCAGGACAAGCCAGTGGACAGAGGCGCAGACAGACACACGGCTGTCTGAGACACTTAGGAAGTCAACAGCTGACGGAAGAGCCAACACAAAAGACGAGCTGCTGAAGCCTGGGAAGTGTGATCTGCATGTAATATACCACCCACCCTACCTACTCTCCACTTCACACACACACACACACACACACACACACACACACACACACACACACACACACACACACACACACACACACACACACACACACACACACACACACACACACACACACACACACACACACACACACACACACACACACACACACACACACACACACACACACACACACACACACACACATCAGTGCCTTCATTAATGCTGGTAGATGCGGTGAAACATAATATCATATGAAAGGGTTTCCCTCTGCCCTGAACCCCTGTAGTTAATAATAAATCAACCGATTCAGTATCGACGCCAACACCTTTTCTCTGAACATCCTCCATACCATTATTTATCATGGCTTTTTGCTAAAATATGCTAATTTCAAGGATTATTTACAACTATAATAGATGCAATTATATTCCTCATGAACCGGTATAGCCTAAGGTATAAGCACCAATTAGTAACTGGTCATTATCTTGAGCATTTGCAACTGGGAGTAAAGTAATAGAGGACCATTCTGTTGCCTGCTTGAGCTGAGAAATTGCTGTAGTGCTGCTGTAATTAGAGAAGCTTGTTTACTTCCAGCCTAGAGAGGGTGTTATATTCAATGACACTTGCCATACTGTCCTCTGGCCCCAGATATAACTCTACTGTCCTCTGGCCCCAGATATAACTCTACTGTCCTCTGGCCCCAGATATACTGTAACTCTACTGTCCTCTGGCCCCAGATATAAACTGTCCTCTGGCCCCAGATATAACTCTATACTGTCCTCTTCCCCAGATATACTGTAACTCTACTGTCCTCTGGCCCCAGATATAACTCTACTGTCCTCTGGCCCCAGATATAACTCTACTGTCCTCTGGCCCCAGATATAACTTTTACTGTCCTCTTCCCCCAGATATAACTCTTCTCTTCCCCAGATTCTCCCTTCCCCAGATATAGCTCCTCCTCTTCCCCAGATATAACTCTTCGATATAACTCTTCCCTCAGATATTCCCCCAGATATAACTCTTCCCCCAGATATAACTCTTCCTCTTCCCCAGATATAACTCTTCCCTCTTCCCCCAGATATAACCCTTCTTCCCTCTTCCCCAGATATAACTCTTCCCTCTTCCCCCAGATATAACTCTTCCCTCTTCCCCAGATATAACTTCTCCCTCTTCCCCAGATATAACTCTTCCCTCTTCCCCAGATATAAGTCTTCCCTCTTCCCCAGATATAACTCTTCCCTCTTCCCCAGATATAACTCTTCCCTCTTCCCCAGATATAAGTCTTCCTCTTCCCCAGATATAACTCTTCCCTCTTCCCCAGATATAACTCTTCCCTCTTCCCCAGATATAACTCTTCCCTCTTCCCCCAGATATGACTCTTCCCTCTTCCCCAGATATAACTCTTCCCCCTCTTCCCCCAGATATGACTCTTCCCTAACTCTTCCTCTTCCCCAGATATAACTCTTCCCTCTTCTTCCCCAGATATAACTCTTCCCTCTTCCCCAGATATAAATTCTCCCTCTTCCCCAGATATAACTCTTCCCTCTTCCCCCAGATATAACTCCCCTCTTCCTCTTCCCCAGATATAACTCTTCCCTCTTCCCCAGATATAACTCTTCCTCTTCCCCAGATATAAGTCTTCCCTCTTCCCCCAGATATAACTCTTCCCTCTTCCCCCAGATATAACTCTTCCCTCTTCCCCAGATATAACTCTTCCCTCTTCCCCAGATATAACTCTTCCCTCTTCCCCCAGATATAACTCTTCCCTCTTCCCCCAGATATAACTCTTCCCTCTTCCCCAGATATAACTCTTCCCTCTTCTCTTCCCAGATATAACCCTTCCCTCTTCCCCCAGATATAACTCTTCCCTCTTCCCCCAGATATAACTCTTCCCTCTTCCCCAGATATAACTCTTCCCTCTTCCCCATATATAACTCTTCCCTCTTCTTCCCCCCAGATATAACTCTTCCCTCTTCCCCAGATATAACTCTTCCCTCTTCCCCAGATATAACTCTTCCCTCTTCCCCAGATATAACTCTTTCCTCTTCCCCAGATATAACTCTTTCCTCTTCCCCAGATATAACTCTTTCCTCTTCCCCAGATATAACTCTTCCCTCTTCCCCAGATATAACTCTTCCCTCTTCCCCAGATATAACTCTTCCCTCTTCCCCAGATATAACTCTTCCTCTTTCTCCTTCCCCAGATATAACTCTTCCTCTTCCCCAGATATAACTCTTTCCTCTTCCCCAGATATAACTCTTTCCTCTTCCCCAGATATAACTCTTCCCTCTTCCCCAGATATAACTCTTCCCTCTTCCCCCAGATATAACTCTTCCCTCTTCCCCAGATATAAGTCTACTCTCATGGACATGGAAGTCTTGCTTTCTCTGCTTGTTTGGAGGGTAGCTAGTTTAGCCGAGAAGCAGTATTCAATGCATATTGGTAAAAGATAGAGTAAATAACGTTTTTATGTCATGCAGGCTCTATGGTGGAATTTATTCTTTCTCTGACCCAATATTTCTTGAATACCATAAAAACAGAATCCTAGGAAAGCAGAAATAATGAGTTATGTTCACATTTGGTATAGTGGTTAGCACTTGTGTTGCCATGGGCCTGTGCTGTGTGTGTGTGCGTGTGTGTCGGCTACCTTCTAAAAGCCACACCAGCAGGGATCACAAGAGCTGTAATCAAAAGACACGGCCACCATGTGAAATGTCTTATCGCAGCAGGGACTGCTGGGATTGTTGTCCGTGTTTCTCCCCTCTTTGAATGTCAGCTATACTAACCAAGCTAACAGTCAGGCTACACAGAATCCACCACAACAGATGTTTCTCTTTCAAGTTGTTTTAGTTAGCGCTGAAGAGCATGGCGCCTCTCAGTGGCAAAGAGGGCTGTCTGTCAGCATCTGAAATAGTACTTTTTGAACAGGCTCAATTTATTCTTTAATTATATATGTAACACATGATCTATATATGTTGACGTGTTTGGGGTACAATGGGTTCAGTCAGTATTCATTTGTATACGTATGCAGTATGGTGTGTTTTGTGTTGGCTGTGTCACATAACATGAGTCATGTGGCATACTGGCCATATGCTGTTGAGTATGAGGACAGCTGAGCACAACAGCCTCTCATAAATCAGGCAATAACACATTGGACTTTGCTAATAGATGTTTAACTAAACCCCCTCATTTCAAACAGTTTGACCCTGGTTGGTAAAACACAATGTGAGGACTCCCCAAGGATTAGTGCTGACCCCTGATCAGGCAGGCCACACAGGCAATAAAGGAGGCTGCCATTGTTCTGTCCTGGGAGGGGACAGTGGATACATGCCAGTGGGTGGGGACAGGGCCGTTGTAATGACAAATTGATGGAGCATCATTCCCACCCACCAAAGCTGCGCTGGGTCTGTATGTATTTTAATGAGACTGTGTCTGCCCACATACACCCAGTACTGACAGGGGACGTGTTTGCAACATGCTCACCCTTTGTCAAACGGTCCAGTCACATAATCGACTCATTGGCTGGATTTATCCTCTCTCTCTCTCTCTCTCTCTCTCTCTCTCTCTCTCTCTCTCTCTCTCTCTCTCTCTCTCTCTCTCTCTCTCTCTCTCTCTCTCTCTCTCTCTCTCTCTGTGTGTGTGTGTGTGTGTGTGTGTGTGTGTGTGTGTGTGTGTGTGTGTGTGTGTGTGTGTGTGTGTGTGTGTGTGTGTGTGTGTGTGTGTGTGTGTGTGTGTGTGTGTGTGTGTGTGTGTGTGTGTGTGTGTGTGTGTGTGTGTGTGTGTGTGTGTGTGTGTGTGTGTGTGACAGAAAGGGACATAGAAGTGTGTGCAAGGATGTATATTTTCAAATAGGCTTTGGGGACTGCATAGCTTGGTTGCCATGAAAACTAGACACCTATTGGCTTGAACTCCAGATATATTTTAGACCGAGCCCCCGCAAAGCCATGTTCGTAGGTGAGAGTGTGGGATTGAATAAAGAGGTCCATCCTTTAACAGATCCCAAATGTACCATGACTCCAACTGCCCTGTCCTTAAGATGAAATTGCCCTTCATAGTATGAGATCAAAATAATAATGTAACTTTCAACATTTTCTTTGAGAAGCATCCAAATTGAGAACATGATGAATGTATGCATCTGTGAGGGGAGACATTTTTGGTGGAGTATGGCAGTCTGGGAGATAAAAAGCGTCAGGAATACAATGCAGATTTTGTTTTCTTAGTTAGTGACCTTGATCTGAGAATGTGGAGGATCAAAGCCTCTCCAGTCTCCATTGTGGACCAGAATAGAATGTTCATGAATAGGTGCACTGAATATTAAAATGGGAACCTGCTTTCAACACCCTGTCAAACTGCTGTGGTATGTCGAGTGCCTTGACTGCCAGACATGCAGAATCTGCTTCACTTGGGATACTGATTGTGGCGAGTGTTGTCGTAGACTCGACTGGAGCCATTCCACACATTTCCAGCAAGGTGGGCCTATTCTTCCCCCCTACAGACTGCCACGAGGTTGCCTTGTGCAACAGCAAGGAGAGAGGGGGATATAATCATTTTCCACCACAATCGAGTGTTGTGTGGTACTATGGGTTTCTGGGAGAGCAACAACAATGGTCCATTTAGGGTGAGCCCAGCACCCCAGTCCTTCTCTCTGGCCCGGAAGTGGTTGATTTTGTCTGAGGACAGCTGCACCGCCTGTTTGTCTCTGCCTGGGGTTTGATTTGCTTGGCATGCTTGAGAGGGGCACGAGTCCTGATTGTTTCAGACAGAACCTGGCATTGTATCAGCTCGGGGATGGTTTATTGGGGAGAGGCAGGACAAAGTCAACAAAGGGAGCGAGGAGCCAAATGCAGCTCAGGAAATGGACAGAAACATCTTCAAAGAAAGCAGCATCTATACACCCTCCTCCAAGCATCACACTAAATATAGGCTAGTGACCAGCAAAATAATATTATTTTCTACCTCAAATGAAAAGACACCTCATCCTTTTGCAGTAAGCTATTTAATTAATGACTATTGTTGATGCTGTATTGAAGGAAAAGAGCAGGAATTAATTTCTCAACATAAAGGGGTGGAACAGGGCTGTAGCCACCAATCACCAGCTCTGTCTAGTCCTATCTGCAATCATCTGCTCTGTCTATGCCTATCTGCAATCACCTGCTCTGTCTAGGTCTATCTGCAATCACCTGCTCTGTCTAGGCCTATCTGCAATCACCTGCTCTGTCTAGGCCTATCTGCAATCACCTGCTCTGTCTAGGTCTATCTGCAATCACCTGCTCTGTCTAGGCCTATCTGCAATCACCTGCTCTGTCTAGGCCTATCTGCAATCACCTGCTCTGTCTATGTCATGTTTTGTCTTATATTGTCTTGTCATTTTGCTTTCCCTTCTGTTCGTTTTCCCCCTGCTGGTCTTATTAGGTTCGTTCCCTTTTTTCTCTCTCCCTCCCTCTCTCTCTTCTCTCTATCGTTCCGTCCCTGCTCCCAGCTGTTCCTATTCCCCTACTCAATCATCTAATCTTTTCACACCTGTTCCGTATCTTGCCCTCTGATTAGAGTCCCTATTAGAGTCCCAACCTACAGTTTATGGTCGAGTCTCCAGTCTGTCCTCGTCACTACGAGTGGAATTAGTTTTTTATGTTTTGTTTTCTGCTCTGATTTGTCTAGGAGTATTGCCTATTTCCTTTACTGGAATAAAGACTCTGTTTTCGCCAAGTCGCTTTTGGGTCCTCATTCACCTGCATAACAGAAGGATCCGACCAAGAATGGACCCAGCGACTACAGATTCTCGTAACACTGCCGTCGAGATCCAAGGAGCCATGCTCGGCAGACACGAGCAGGAATTGTCTGCTGCTCGTCATGCCGTGGAGAACCTGGCCGCTCAGGTTTCCGACCTCTCTGGACAGTTCCAGAGTCTTCGTCTCGTGCCACCTGCTACTTCCTGGTCTGCCGAGCCTCCGGAACCTAGGGTTAATAACCCACCTTGTTACTCCGGGCAGCCCACGGAGTGCCGCTCCTTTCTCACCCAGTGTGATATTGTGTTCTCTCTCCAACCCAACACATACTCTAGAGAGAGAGCTCGGGTTGCTTACGTCATATCACTCCTTACTGGCCAGGCTCGAGAGTGGGGCACAGCTATCTGGGAGGCAAGGGCTGATTGTTCTAACAATTACCTGAGCTTTAAAGAGGAGATGATTCGGGTTTTTGATCGTTCAGTTTTTGGTAGGGAGGCTTCTAGGGCCCTGGCTTCCCTATGTCAAGGTGATCGATCCATAACGGATTACTCTATAGAGTTTCGCACTCTTGCTGCCTCTAGTGACTGGAACGAGCCGGCGCTGCTCGCTCGTTTTCTGGAGGGACTCCACGCAGAGGTTAAAGATGAGATTCTCTCCCGGGAGGTTCCTTCCAGTGTGGACTCTTTGATTGCACTCGCCATCCGCATAGAACGACGGGTAGATCTTCGTCACCAAGCTCGTGGAAGAGAGCTCGCGTTAACGGTGTTTCCCCTCTCCGCTTCGCAACCATCTCCCCCCTCTGGCTCAGAGACTGAGCCCATGCAGCTGGGAGGTATTCGCATTTCGACTAAGGAGAGGGAACGGAGGATCACCAACCGCCTGTGCCTCTATTGCGGACTTGCTGGACATTTTGTCAATTCATGTCCAGTAAAAGCCAGAGCTCATCAGTAAGCGGAGGGCTACTGGTGAGCGCTACTACTCAGGTCTCTCCATCAAGATCCTGTACTACTATGTCGGTCCATCTACGCTGGACCGGTTCGGCTGCTACATGCAGTGCCTTGATAGACTCTGGGGCTGAGGGTTGTTTTATGGACGAAGCATGGGCTCGGAAACATGACATTCCTCTCAGACAGTTAGGGAAGCCTACGCCCATGTTCGCCTTAGATGGTAGTCATCTCCCAGTATCAGATATGAGACACTACCTTTAACCCTCACAGTATCTGGTAACCACAGTGAGACTATTTCCTTTTTGATTTTTCGTTCACCTTTTACACCTGTTGTTTTGGGTCATCCCTGGCTAGTATGTCATAATCCTTCTATTAATTGGTCTAGTAATTCTATCCTATCCTGGAACGTTTCTTGTCATGTGAAGTGTTTAATGTCTGCTATCCCTCCCGTTTCTTCTGTCCCCACTTCTCAGGAGGAACCTGGCGATTTGACAGGAGTGCCGGAGGAATATCATGATCTGCGCACGGTCTTCAGTCGGTCCAGAGCCAACTCCCTTCCTCCTCACCGGTCGTATGATTGTAGTATTGATCTCCTTCCGGGGACCACTCCTCCTCGGGGTAGACTATACTCTCTGTCGGCTCCCGAACGTAAGGCTCTCGAGGATTATTTGTCTGTGTCTCTTGACGCCGGCACCGTAGTGCCTTCTTCCTCCCCTGCCGGGGCGGGGTTTTTTTTTGTTAAGAAGAAGGACGGTACTCTGCGCCCCTGCGTGGATTATCGAGGGCTGAATGACATAACGGTTAAGAATCGTTATCCGCTTCCCCTTATGTCATCAGCCTTCGAGATTCTGCAGGGAGCCAGGTTCTTTACTAAGTTGGACCTTCGTAACGCTTACCATCTCGTGCGCATCAGAGAGGGGGACGAGTGGAAAACGGCGTTTAACACTCCGTTAGGGCATTTTGAGTACCGGGTTCTGCCGTTTGGTCTCGCCAATGCGCCAGCTGTTTTTCAGGCATTAGTTAATGATGTTCTGAGAGACATGCTGAACATCTTTGTTTTTGTCTACCTTGACGATATCCTGATTTTTTCACCGTCACTCGAGATTCATGTTCAGCACGTTCGACGTGTACTCCAGCGCCTTTTAGAGAATTGTCTCTACGTGAAGGCTGAGAAGTGCTCTTTTCATGTCTCCTCCTCACCTCGGTTCTGTTATTTCCGCTGAAGGCATTCAGATGGAGCTGTCAAGCTGTCAGTGATTGGCCCGTTCCAAGGTCACGTGTCGAGTTGCAGCGCTTTCTAGGTTTCGCTAATTTCTATCGGCGTTTCATTCGTAATTTCGGTCAAGTTGCTGCCCCTCTCACAGCTCTTACTTCTGTCAAGACGTGTTTTAAGTGGTCCGGTTCCGCCCAGGGAGCTTTTGATCTTCTCAAAGAACGTTTTACGTCCGCTCCTATCCTCGTTACTCCTGACGTCACTAAACAATTCATTGTCGAGGTTGACGCTTCAGAGGTAGGCGTGGGAGCCATTCTATCCCAGCGCTTCCAGTCTGACGATAAGGTTCATCCTTGCGCTTATTTTTCTCATCGCCTGTCGCCATCGGAATGCAACTATGATGTGGGTAACCGCGAACTGCTCGCCATCCGCTTAGCCCTAGGTGAATGGCGACAGTGGTTGGAGGGGGCGACCGTTCCTTTTGTCGTTTGGACAGACCATAAGAACCTTGAGTACATCCGTTCTGCCAAACGACTTAATGCACGTCAAGCTCGTTGGGCGTTGTTTTTCGCTCGTTTCGAGTTTGTGATTTCTTACCGTCCGGGTAGTAAGAACACCAAGCCTGATGCCTTATCCCGTCTCTTTAGTTCTTCTGTGGCTTCTACTGATCCCGAGGGGATTCTTCCTTATGGGCGTGTTGTCGGGTTGACAGTCTGGGGAATTGAAAGACAGGTTAAGCAAGCACTCACGCACACTGCGTCGCCGCGCGCTTGTCCTAGTAACCTTCTTTTCGTCCCTGTTTCTACTCGTCTGGCTGTTCTTCAGTGGGCTCACTCTGCCAAGTTAGCTGGTCATCCCGGCGTTCGAGGTACTCTTGCTTCTATTCGCCAGCGCTTTTGGTGGCCTACTCAGGAGCGTGACACGCGCCGTTTCGTGGCTGCTTGTTCGGACTGCGCGCAGACTAAGTCAGGTAACTCTCCTCCTGCCGGTCGTCTCAGACCGCTTCCCATTCCTTCTCGACCATGGTCTCACATCGCCTTAGACTTCATTACCGGTCTGCCTTTGTCTGCGGGGAAGACTGTGATTCTTACGGTTGTCGATAGGTTCTCTAAGGCGGCACATTTCATTCCCCTCGCTAAGCTTCCTTCCGCTAAGGAGACGGCACAAATCATCATCGAGAATGTGTTCAGAATTCATGGCCTCCCGTTAGACGCCGTTTCAAACAGAGGTCCGCAATTCACGTCACAGTTTTGGAGGGAGTTCTGTCGTTTGATTGGTGCGTCCGTCAGTCTCTCTTCCGGGTTTCATCCCCAGTCTAACGGTCAAGCAGAAAGGGCCAATCAGACGATTGGTCGCATACTACGCAGCCTTTCTTTTAGAAACCCTGCGTCTTGGGCAGAACAGCTCCCCTGGGCAGAATACGCTCACAACTCGCTTCCTTCGTCTGCTACCGGGTTATCTCCGTTTCAGAGTAGTCTGGGTTACCAGCCTCCTCTGTTCTCATCCCAGCTTGCCGAGTCCAGCGTTCCCTCCACTCAAGCGTTTGTCCAACGTTGTGAGCGCACCTGGAGGAGGGTGAGGTCTGCACTTTGCCGTTACAGGGCACAGACTGTGAGAGCCGCCAATAAACGTAGGATTAAGAGTCCTAGGTATTGTTGCGGCCAGAGAGTGTGGCTTTCCACTCGTAACCTTCCCCTTACGACAGCTTCTCGTAAGTTGACTCCGCGGTTCATTGGTCCGTTCCGTGTCTCCCAGGTCGTCAATCCTGTCGCTGTGCGACTGCTTCTTCCGCGACATCTTCGTCGCGTCCATCCTGTCTTCCATGTCTCCTGTGTCAAGCCCTTTCTTCGCACCCCGTTCGTCTTCCCTCCCCCCGTCCTTGTCGAGAGCGCACCTATTTACAAGGTACGTAGGATCATGGACATGCGTTCTCGGGGACGGGGTCACCAATACTTAGTGGATTGGGAGGGTTACGGTCCTGAGGAGAGGAGTTGGGTTCCGTCTCGGGACGTGCTGGACCGTTCGCTGATTGATGATTTCCTCCGTTGCCGCCAGGATTCCTCCTCGAGTGCGCCAGGAGGCGCTCGGTGAGTGGGGGGGTACTGTCATGTTTTGTCTTATATTGTCTTGTCATTTTGCTTTCCCTTCTGTTCGTTTTCCCCTTGCTGGTCTTATTAGGTTCATTCCCTTTTTTCTCTCTCCCTCCCTCTCTCTCTTCTCTCTATCGTTCCGTCCCTGCTCCCAGCTGTTCCTATTCCCCTACTCAATCATCTAATCTTTTCACACCTGTTCCGTATCTTGCCCTCTAATTAGAGTCCCTATTTCTCCCCTTGTCTTCCGTTTCTGTCCTGTCGGATCCTTGTATATTGTTCGCCGTGCTGTGTCTTTGTCTCGCCCTGTCGTGTCTTGTTTCCCTCAGATGCTGCGTGTGAGCAGGTGTCTGAGTCTGCTACGGTCGGTGCCTTCCCGAGGCAACCTACAGTTTATGGTCGAGTCTCCAGTCTGTCCTCGTCACTACGAGTGGAATTAGTTTTTTATGTTTTGTTTTCTGCTCTGATTTGTCTAGGAGTATTGCCTATTTCCTTTACTGGAATAAAGACTCTGTTTTCGCCAAGTCGCTTTTGGGTCCTCATTCACCTGCATAACAGTCTAATGCCTATCTGCAATCACCTGCTCTGTCTAGGCCTATCTACAATCACCTGCTCTGTCTAGGCCTATCTACATTTACATTTACATTTAAGTCAATTAGCAGACGCTCTTATCCAGAGCGACTTACAAATTGGTGCATTCACCTTATGACATCCAGTGGAACAGTCACTTTACAATAGTGCATCTAAAACTTAAGGGGGGGGGGCTATCTGCAATCACCTGCTCTGTCTAAGCCTATCTGCAATCACCTGCTCTGTCTAGGCCTATCTACAATCACCTGCTCTGTCTAGGCCTATCTACAATCACCTGCTCTGTCTAGGCCTATCTGCAATCACCTGCTCTGTCTAAGCCTATCTGCAATCACCTGCTCTGTCTAGGCCTATCTACAATCACCTGCTCTGTCTAGGCCTATCTGCAATCATCTGCTCTGTCTAGGCCTATCTGTTGTCACGTTGTCACATGTGTCAATAGCAGGACACGCTCGGATTAAAAATCAACTCGCTTGGCTCTAGATTATACCAATCTATGCATACTTTATATTGATTGACATCAGACATAATATCACTAATCTATTTTGTTAACATTTCAACTGTATTCAATTGTTTATTTTTTCAATTCCACAAAAATGAACACCCATCAAAATAAAGTTATCTTTATTCCCTTTCTGATGTAAGTGTCAAGACAATGCGTTTAATCCCTGACAAAGCTACCGTTCTCACAGCTGCAACTGGGCGGCACGGAGCCTAGTGGGTAGAGCGTTGGGCCAGTAAACGAAAGGTTAACGCACTGTTCCTAGGCCGTCATTGTAAATAAGAATTTGTTCTTAACTGACTTGCCTAGTTAAATAAAGTTTATTTTAATTTTTATTAATTAAAAACTGAATGACAATGTATTCCATTGAGACCATTTCTGTAAGGGCGTTCTTCTATCTCCTCCTCTGACGAAGAGGTAGAATAAGGATCGGACCAAAATGCAGCGTGGTGGTTACTCATGTTCTTTAATGAAGAATCGACGATACATGAAATAACTATATATAAACAAAAACAACAAACAGAACGAGAAAACCTATACAGCCTGTCTGGTGTCAACTAACACAGAGACAGGAACAATCACCCACGAAAACACTAACAGAATATGGCTGCCTAAATATGGCTCCCAATCAGAGACAACGATAATCACCTGACTCTGATTGAGAACCGCCTCAGGCAGCCATAGACTAATTAGACACCCCACAAAACCCCAAGACAAAAAACACACCACAATAACCCATGTCACACCCTGGCCTGACCAAATAAAGAAAGAAAACACAGAATACTAAGACCAAGGCGTGACAATTTCAGCCATTACCAGGGTGTGTTTGACAAGTGATTACAGACATTCCCAAGCTCATAATGTTAACGGGAAAAAACTACAGGCCCAAGCAAGAGTATGAAAGAGTCACAGGAGTAAATTTAAAAGAGGATTTTGCACCCCCCCAAACACAGGAAATACACTGAGCAAAAAAATAAACGTTCCTTTTTCATGACCCTGTCTTTCAAAGATAATTCGTAAAAATCCAAATAACTTCACAGATCTTCATTGTAAAAGGTTTAAACACTGTTTTCCAATGATACATAAACAATTCATGAACATACACCTGTGGAACAGTCGTTAAGACACTAACAGTTTACAGACGGTAGGTAATTTAAGGTCACAGTTATGAAAACTTAGGACACTAAAGAGGCCTTTCTACTGACTCTGAAAAACACAAAAAGAAAGATGTCCAGGGTCCCTGCTCATCTGCGTGAACGTGCCTTGGGCATGCTGCAAGGAGGCATGGGGACTGCAGATGTGGCCAGGGCAATAAATTGCAAGGACAGCTGATCGTCCTCACAGTGGCAGACCATGTGTAACAATACCTGAACAGGATCGGCACATCCGAACATCACACCTGCGGGACAGGTACAGGATGGCAACAACAACTGCCCGAGTTACACCAGGAATGTACAATCCCTCCATCAGTGCTCAGACTGCCCTAGTAGGCTGAGAGAGGTTGGACTGAGGGCTTGTAGGCCTGCTGTAAGGCAGGTCCTCACCAGACATCACCGGCAACAACGTTGCCTATGGGGGACAAACCCACCGTCGCAGGACCAGACAGGACTGGCAAAACGTGCTCTTCACCGACAAGTCACGGTTTTGCCTCACCAGGGTGTGATGGTCGAATTCGTGTTTATCGTCGAAGGAATGAGCGTTACACCGAGGCCTGTACTCTGGAGCGGGATTGATTTGGAGGTGTAGGGTCCGTCATGGTCTGGGGCGGTGTGTCACAGCATCATCAGACTGAGCTTGTCATTGCAGGTAATCTCAATGCTGTGCGTTACAGGGAAGACATCCACCTCCCCCATGTGGTACCCTTCCTGCAGGCTCATCCTGACATGACCCTCCAGTATGACAATGCCACCAGCCATACTGCTCGTTCTGTGCGTGATTTCCTGCAAGACAGGAATGTCAGTGTTCTGCCATGGTCAGCGAAGGGCCTGGATCTCAATCCTATTGAGCACATCTGGGACCTGTGGAATTGAGGGTGAGGGCTAGTGCCATTCCCCCAAATGTCGGGGACCTTGCAGGAGCCTTGCAGGAAGAGTGGGGTAACAACTCACCCCTAGAACTGGCAAATCTGGTGCAGTCCATGAGGAGGAGATGCACTGCAGTACTTAATGCAGCTTGCGGCCAGACCACATACTGACTGTTACTTTTGATTTTGACCCACCCCCCTTTGGTTCAGGGACACATTATTCCATTTCTGTTAGTCACAGGTCTGTGGAACTTGTTCAGTTTATGTCTCAGTTGTTGAATCTTATGTTCATACAAATATTTACACATGTTAAGTTTGCTGAAAGTAAACGCAGTTGACAGTGAGAGGACATTTTTTGCTGACTTTAGATGGCTGAAAAAGACTAAACCTCAACTGGACAGGGCATGGGCATTGCTATTAAAATTTGTAATTTGTATGTTGCTCAGAGTCAAATAACTCCAGAAAAGCTCATCATTTCGATTGCTATGATCATAAGATAATTCTGTCAGCGCACTTTAGCATGGTGTTGTTGAATAACACTAAGCATTTGTTGAGCAAATAGCTATTTTCTCCTTAACCAATAATGTCTGTGGAATAAATGAAAGGGCGTCATCTTATTGAATGATATGGTTTGAATGACTCTGATTTGTAAATGATCTAATAAATGAGTGTTTGTCTCACACCACCATGCAGATCAGGGATGAGGCCATCTGAATATGGCTGAGACCTCCAGCCTGCCTCCATAAAGGAGAGGGAGAGAAAAGACAACAAATTAACAAACACATTTTGAGTTGCTTTTCCGAGCCTCTTCATCCCTCCACATTTTGAGTTGCTTTTCCTAGCCTCTTCATCCCTCCACATTTTGAGTTGCTTTTCCTAGCCTCTTCATCCCTCCACATTTTGAGTTGCTTTTCCTAGCCTCTTCAACCCTCCACATTTTGAGTTGCTTTTCCTAGCCTCTTCATCCCTCCACATTTTGAGTTGCTTTTCCTAGCCTCTTCAACCCTCCACATTTTGAGTTGCTTTTCCTAGCCTCTTCATCCCTCCACATTTTGAGTTGCTTTTCCTAGCCTCTTCATCCCTCCACATTTTGAGTTGCTTTTCCTAGCCTCTTCATCCCTCCACATTTTGAGTTGCTTTTCCTAGCCTCTTCAACCCTCCACATTTTGAGTTGCTTTTCCTAGCCTCTTCATCCCTCCACATTTTGAGTTGCTTTTCCTAGCCTCTTCATCCCTCCACATTTTGAGTTGCTTTTCCTAGCCTCTTCATCCCTCCACATTTTGAGTTGCTTTTCCTAGCCTCTTCAACCCTCCACATTTTGAGTTGCTTTTCCTAGCCTCTTCATCCCTCCACATTTTGAGTTGCTTTTCCTAGCCTCTTCATCCCTCCACATTTTGAGTTGCTTTTCCTAGCCTCTTCATCCCTCCACATTTTGAGTTGCTTTTCCTAGCCTCTTCATCCCTCCACATTTTGAGTTGCTTTTCCTAGCCTCTTCATCCCTCCACATTTTGAGTTGCTTTTCCTAGCCTCTTCATCCCTCCACATTTTGAGTTGCTTTTCCTAGCCTCTTCATCCCTCCACATTTTGAGTTGCTTTTCCTAGCCTCTTCATCCCTCCACATTTTGAAGCAGCAGTGCAAAGAATGTCAAAAATCCAGAGTGCTCTCTTCCCATACCTCTCTGTCAAGTATTTCTCTGTTTTCTTCAACGTCTGATGACACGTCTGAGAGAGAGAGGTAAGAGAGAGATATTTAAAGACAGAGGTAAAGAGAGAGGAGCTAAGGGGATGGGGAGATGTCTGTCTATCTGTCTGGTGTGCAGGACTTCAGAAGCTGTGGTACAGACATCCATAGGCTTAGCGTGGCTGGCACATCCACTGTGTTCACCATCTCTTTCCGTTCTCCCCCTAGTGTCTGTCTGGTTTTTTTTTCTCCCTTTATCAAGATTTTCTGTCTTTCTAATTTTACACTGAGCGAGTCGGCGCCTTTACGAGGCAGCATTATCTAACGTGTTCAGCTTTCAGCTCCTCTCTTTCTCCCGATGAGGCAAGGCTTAATTGGTCTTGGGCTTTAAAGTCTGTAGAGCTCTCCACTACCTCATAGAAACACATTCATGGGCTGCTCATTCACTTCGAGTATGTGTTAGATGTACAAATATGAGTTACTTTTATACTCTGAATCAAAAGGCACACACTTCCTGCTACTCTACACAAAATCAGTCAGTGCAGGAGAATTCACTGTTAACTTCACATTCAGTTATTTTCCTTCCCTAAGCGATATTACAGTAATATGTTTCTGCTTGATAATTAAAGTATTATTTTAAAGCACCATTAGATTATAATGAACAATGGTATTGTTAAATGCAATATATTATAACCCTTTGATTATATTTTCATAGACAATAATTCAGTTTTTCAGCAATAATGACATTGCCTTACAGTACATTAGGTGGTAGGTAGCCAGTAACGGGCTAGTAACCAAAAGGTCGCTGGTTTGAATCCCAGGCCGACTAGCTGAAAAATCTGTCACTTAACGTTAGTCGCTCTGGATAAGGGCTTCTGATAAAGGATGTAAATGTAAAAATGTGCAATACACCGAAAGGTTGTACAGAGAGAAATAGTTGAAGAGCTGAAATGTTTTATTCAAAGTTTATTCAAATGACAATCAAAATGAAACATACATTTTCAAATCAAAGACAATTGTTTAATGTTCTTGTGAATTCATTTGAAACAATCATTTGGTGCAATGGAGCATGATAGTGTGTCAGATAGAGAGCAGACATGACATTAAAGCAAATGGTGGGCAATTTAATTAAGTTCCTGCCATTAAAAACATGTCACTACCATACGGTAGGGTATTGTTTCAAATTAAATGTCACCACCATACAGTAGGGTATTGTTTCAAATTAAATGTCACTACCATACGGTAGGGTATTGTTTCAAATTAAATGTCACTACCATACGTTAGGGTACTGTTTCAAATTAAATGTCACTACCATACAGCAGGGTATTGTTTCAAATGAAATGTCACTACCATACAGTAGGGTATTGTTTCAAATTAAATGGCACTACCATACGGTAGGGTATTGTTTCAAATGAAATGTCACTACCATACGGTAGGGTATTGTTTCAAATTAAATGTCACTACCATACGGTAGGGTATTGTTTCAAATTAAATGGCACTACCATACGTTAGGGTACTGTTTCAAATTAAATGTCAATACCATACAGCAGGGTATTGTTTCAAATGAAATGTCACTACCATACAGTAGGGTATTGTTTCAAAATAAATGGCACTACCATACGGTAGGTTATTGTTTCAAATGAAATGTCACTACCATACGGTAGGGTATTGTTTCAAATGAAATGTCACTACCATACGGTAGGGTATTGTTTCAAATTAAATGTCACTACCATACGGTAGGGTATTGTTTCAAATTAAATGTCACTACCATACAGTAGGGTATTGTTTCAAATTAAATGTCACTACCATACGGTAGGGTATTGTTTCAAATTAAATGTCACTACCATACGGTAGGGTATTGTTTCAAATTAAATGGCACTACCATACGTTAGGGTACTGTTTCAAATTAAATGTCACTACCATACGGTAGGGTATTGTTTCAAATTAAATGTCACTACCATACGGTAGGGTATTGTTTCAAATTAAATGTCACTACCATACGGTAGGGTATTGTTTCAAATTAAATGTCACTACCATACGTTAGGGTACTGTTTCAAATTAAATGTCAATACCATACAGCAGGGTATTGTTTCAAATGAAATGTCACTACCATACAGTAGGGTATTGTTTCAAATTAAATGGCACTACCATACGGTAGGGTATTGTTTCAAATTAAATGTCACTACCATACGGTAGGGTATTGTTTCAAATTAAATGGCACTACCATACGGTAGGGTATTGTTTCAAATTAAATGGCACTACCATACGTTAGGGTACTGTTTCAAATTAAATGTCAATACCATACAGCAGGGTATTGTTTCAAATGAAATGTCACTACCATACAGTAGGGTATTGTTTCAAATGAAATGTCACTACCATACGGTAGGGTATTGTTTCAAATGAAATGTCACTACCATACGGTAGGGTATTGTTTCAAATTAAATGGCACTACCATACGGTAGGGTATTGTTTCAAATTAAATGGCACTACCATACGGCAGGGTATTGTTTCAAATTAAATGTCACTACCATACAGTAGGGTATTGTTTCAAATTAAATGTCACTACCATACGGTAGGGTATTGTTTCAAATTAAATGTCACTACCATACGGCAGGGTATTGTTTCAAATTAAATGGCACTATTGTAATGCTCTGTTTCATTGTTGTAAATTCGTGGTATTATGGATTATGGTAATGCATATTTCTCTTTAACGTAATTGACTATTGTGCAGACCCTATTCACAGATAACGGTTTTCAATTCAAATACTGAATATGTACACTATTTCCCTTATAATGACCATTCAGTGATAGTCAAATATTCTCCCCCATTTCTGCCACACCGCATCTGGATTACACTGGGGCCAAATGTGGACTATAATGGTTTTAATGCTCCTAGATAAGGGGAAGGGTGTATACTGTAACTTCCACACCCCCCACAGCAAAACAAACCCAGCAATTAGCCTGGCCGTTAAAGCCTTGGAGTAGCTGTTAAGAGAGAGATGCTGGGGGGAAGAGAGATGGTTCGTTATCTCCTCCAAACTTCCTGGTTCTTTAACAGGCAACATATGTGTCTCCATGTTGCTGTAGCTGCACCCAGACCATTTCATATAGGCTGATGAACTGAAGATGTGCTGCTACTGGAGACTCTCCTTGCCTTAACTCTCTGGGATTTACTGGCAGACTCCTCCTCATTAGTTTTTGTCACTCGCCGGTTCCAGGTGCTGGAATAAATGAGACCACTATCAGCCACTGCCTTGATAACTTCCCTATCTCATTAGGTTCCACATCAAAGTTAATCCGAGATGTGAATAGTAATTGGAGGAATAGACAATGCCATAGATCATTGGGCGTTTGTAGAGTGTGTCATCTCACAACATCAGCGGCCTGGTGCTGGGAGGGAGGGAGGGATTGAGGGAGGGAGGGGGAGGGAGGGAGGGAGAGAGAGAGAGAGAGAGAGAGAGAGAGAGAGAGAGAGAGAGAGAGAGAGAGAGAGAGAGAGAGGTAAGATGAGAGGGGAAGGAGTAATGGTAGAGGCATAACAAGCAAGCTGCTCAGAATGAATGAGCTTACCCAGTAAGAAAAGAATCACCAATCAGTGTGTGTTGGGAAAATATCATTTAGGAATAATTGCTTGATTGCTTTTCTATAGTAGCCTGATTTGACCACACACAAGAACTGAGAATTAAGATGTCAAGACAAGAATTAATTTGGCAATCGAGGGCACACAAAGTCTCTCCCATCCGTGGGCTCAGAGCAGCCTAGCTGGAGATGTAGCTCACTAATGATGAAAACAGTGGTAGATTGCGTATTCATTTCCCTGCCTCCATTTTGCATAAAGAGAACCATGCCTAATGCTACAGATGCTTGGATATCATGAAAAAGTGTGTGTATGCTAACACATTTAATTGGCATTTTTGCATATTCCACTCCAACGTTGATAGCTGAGGGCAGCTGATTGTTCAGTTTTGTGTCCTCATTGCTTTCTGTTTTTTGGGGGACTGACTGGGAGTAGTAATTGGTGTGTTCCACAGTTCTCATCCCCAAACAATGCTTATATTGAGGTCTTCTCTCCTCTCTCAATTGCCATTTGGTTGATGCTTAGAGTGTGACTTTTATTACCCGCTACCTGCTTTGAGAAAGGAAATGTTTTTGTCCTCTAATAAAGTGTCTGTGGTCAGAGTGCCACATTACAGAATAACAGAATGACAGACAGGAAGGCTGTGTGGGTAAGAGTAGCATAACACCCACATGGACCCATAATGACCAGCTGCACCCAGACACAGCATAGCCATTAATACAGCAAGCTGCTTGATTTTCATTGTTGTGATAAAACATGGCCACTATATAGGGCCTAAACATGGCAGGAGGTTATTAGTAGTAATCATGGTATCTGATGCAGGACAGAATCCAACATTAGTGGCTACATTTGGACCGGATCCGAGCGGTCCCCATTCATTTTATATTTGAATTAGAGAGGTCCAAATCTGAACACATGCACATGAATTGACACATATATTTGCTCCAACACGCATTAGTTTCAATAAGGCTGAAAACACTGCTGCTGTGACTCTGGCTGCTCACACTGTCCTAGGTAGCAAGCTCTCTGCAGGTTCCATCAGGGTGCATTTACGGTGCCCTCAGAAACTATTCAGACTCCTTGACTCTTTCCACATTTTGTTAGGTTACAGCCCTATTCTAAAATGGATTAAATTGTCCCCCCCCTATCATTCTACACACTATACCCCATAATGACAAATCAAAAACAGGGTTTTTTAAATGTTGAATAATTTCAACCAAAACAAAAAGTATTCAGGCCCTTTACTCTGTACTTTGTTGAAGCACGTTTGGCAGTGAAGGCAGTATTCAGACCCATTCACCTTTTCCACATTTGTTTATGTTACAGCCTTATTCTAAAATGGATTAAATAGTTTTTTCCACTCATCAATCTACACACAATACCTCATAATGACAAAGCAAAAACAAATATACATAACTTAATTATCAAATTTACATAAGTATTCAGACCCTTAACTCAGTACTTTGTTGAAGCACCTTTGGCAGCGATTACAACCTCAAGTCTTCTTGGGTATGACACTATAAGCTTGGCACACCTGTATTTGGGGAGTTTCTCCCATTCTTCTCTACAGATCCTCTCAAGCTCTGTCAGGTTGGATGGGGAGCGTTGCTGCACAGCTATTTTCAGGTCTCTCCAAAGATGTTTGATCAGGTTCAAGTCCAGGCTCTGGCTGGGCCACTCAAGGACATTCAGAGACTTTCCCAAAGCCACTCCTGCGTTGTCTTGGCTGTGTGCTTATGGTCGTTGTCCTGTTTGAAGGTGAACCTTAGTCCCAGTCTGAGGTCCTGAGCACTCTGGAGCAGGTTTTCATCAAGGATCTCTCTGTACTTTTGCTATGTTCATCTTTGCCTTGATCCTGACTAATTTCCCAGTCCCTGCCCCTGAAAAACATCCCCACAGCATGATGCTGCCACCATCATGCTTCACCGTAGGGATAGTGTCAGGTTTCCTTCAGATGTGACGCTTGCTATTCAGGCCAAAGAGTTCAATCTTGGTTTCATCAGACCAGAGAATCTTGTTTCTCATGTTCTGAGAATCTTTAGGTGCCTTTGGGCAAACTACAAGCTGGCTGTCATGTGCCTTTTACTGAGGAGTGGCTTCCTGATTGGTGGAGTGCTGTAGAGATGGTTGTCCTTCTGGAAAATTATCCCATCTTCACAGAGGAACTTTAGAGCTCTGTCAGAGTGACCATCGGGTTCTTGATCACCTCCCTGACCAAGGCCCTTTTCTCATAATTGCTCAGTTTGGCCGGGCGGCCAACTCTAGTAAGAGTTTTGTTTCCAAACTTCCACAATTTAAGAATGTTCGAGACTACTTTGTTCTTGGGGTCCTTTAATGCTGCAGCCAATTTTTGGTACCCTTTCCCAGATTTGTGCCTCGACCCAATCCTGTCTCGGAGCTCTACAGGCAATTCCTTCGACCTCATTGCTTGGTTTTTGCTCTGACACACATTGTCATCTGTGGGACCTTAGAGCATGGCGCTTGTAACGCCAGGGTAGTGGGTTCGATTCCCAGGACCACCCATACGTAGAATGTATGCACACATGACTGTAAGTCGCTTTGGATAAAAGCGTCTGCTAAATGGCATATATTATTATTATTATTATATTATATAGACAGGTGTGTGCCTTTCCAAGTCATGTCCAATCAATTGAATGTACCACTGGTGGACTCCAATCAAATTGTTGAAACATCTCAAGGATAATCAATGGAAACAGGATTCACCTGGGCTCAATATTGAGTCTCATAGCGAAGGGTCTGAATACTTATATAAATAAGTTATTTATCTTTTTATATTTTATACATTTGCATAAAATTCTAAAAACCTGTTTTCACTTTTTCGTTATGGGGTATTTTGTGTAGATTGCTGAGATTTTTTATTCATTTAATCAGTTTTAGCATAAGGCTGTAACGTAACAAATGGTGGAAAAAGTCAAGGGGTCTGAATACTTTCCAAAGGCACTGTATTTGCATTGTCTCTCTCTCTCTCTCTGGGAGCATAGTAAAGAACCCAACATTTGACCAACTGGGGATCTTTTGTTAGTCCCCAAAAGGTCAAATGCTATTTCTACGTGGTTTAGGGTTAAGGTTAGAATTAGGTTTTAATTCGGTTTAGGGGTAGGAGCTAGGGTTATGGTCTGGAGATAGGGTTAGGTTTAAGGTTAGTGTTAAGGTTTGCTTTTGGGGTTAAAGTTAGGGTTAGGGAAAATACGATTTTGAATCGGAGTGAATTGTGTGTCCCCACAAGGTTAGTTTAAAAACATTTTTATTTATTTATTTCACCTTTATTTAACCAGGTAGGCTAGTTGAGAACAAGTTCTCATTTGCAACTGCGACCTGGCCAAGATAAATCATAGCGGTGTGAACAGACAACACAGAGTTACACATGGAGTAAACAATTAACAAGTCAATAACACAGTAGACAAAAGGGGAGTCTATATACAATGTGTGCAAAAGGCATGAGGAGGTAGGCGAATAATTACAATTTTGCAGATTAACACTGGAGTGATAAATGATCAGATGGTCATATGCAGGTAGAGATATTGGTGTGCAAAAAAACAGAAAAGTAAATAAATAAAAACAGTATGGGGGTGAGGTAGGTGAAAATGGGTGGGCTATTTACCAATAGACTATGTACAGCTGCAGCGATGGGTTAGCTGCTCAGATAGCTGATGTTTGAAGTTGGCGAGGGAGATAAAAGTCTCTAACTTCAGCGATTTTTGCAATTCGTTCCAGTCACAGGCAGCAAAGTACTGGAACGAAAGGCGGCCAAATGAGATGTTGGCTTTAGGGATGATCAGTGAGATACACCTGCTGGAGCATGTGCTACGGATGGGTGTTGCCATCGTGACCAGTGAACTGAGATAAGGCGGAGCTTTACCTAGCATGGACTTGTAGATGACCTGGAGCCAGTGGGTCTGGCGACGAATATGTAGCGAGGGCCAGCCGACTAGAGCATACAAGTCGCAGTGGTGGGTGGTATAAGGTGCTTTAGTGACAAAACGGATGGCACTGTGATAAACTGCATCCAGTTTGCTGAGTAGAGTGTTGGAAGCAATTTTGTAGATGCCATCGCCGAAGTCGAGGATCAGTAGGATAGTCAGTTTTACTAGGGTAAGCTTGGCGGCGTGAGTGAAGGAGGCTTTGTTGCGGAATAGAAAGCCGACTCTTGATTTGATTTTCGATTGGAGATGTTTGATATGAGTCTGGAAGGAGAGTTTGCAGTCTAGCCAGACACCTAGGTACTTATAGATCTCCACATATTCAAGGTCGGAACCATCCAGGGTGGTGATGCTAGTCGGGCATGCGGGTGCAGGCAGCGATCGGTTGAAAAGCATGCATTTGGTTTTACTAGCGTTTAAGAGCAGTTGGAGGCCACGGAAGGAGTGTTGTATGGCATTGAAACTCGTTTGGAGGTTAGATAGCACAGTGTCCAATGACGGCCCGAAAGTATATAGAATGGTGTCGTCTGCGTAGAGCTGGATCAGGGAATCGCCCACAGCAAGAGCAACATCATTGATATATACAGAGAAAAGAGTCGGCCCGAGAATTGAACCCTGTGGCACCCCCATAGAGACTGCCAGAGGACCGGACAGCATGCCCTCCGATTTGACACACTGAACTCTGTCTGCAAAGTAATTGGTGAACCAGGCAAGGCAGTCATCCGAAAAACCGAGGCTACTGAGTCTGCCGATAAGAATATGGTGATTGACAGAGTCGAAAGCCTTGGCAAGGTCGATGAAGACGGCTGCACAGTACTGTCTTTTATCGATGGCGGTTATGATATCGTTTAGTACCTTGAGTGTGGCTGCGGTGCACCCGTGACCGGCTCGGAAACCAGATTGCACAGCGGAGAAGGTACGGTGGGATTCGAGATGGTCAGTGACCTGTTTGTTGACTTGGCTTTCGAAGACCTTAGATAGGCAGAGGTTGAACAGGCTGGTAATAGGGGTTGCGACAATGGCGGCGGATAGTTTCAGAAATAGAGGGTCCAGTTTGTAAAGCCCAGCTGCTTTGTACGGGTCCAGGTTTTCCAGCTCTTTCAGAATATCTGCTATCTGGATTTGGGTAAAGGAGAACCTGCAGAGGCTCAGGCGAGGAGCTGCGGGGGAGGGGGGCTGTTGGCCGAGGTTGGAGTAGCCAGGCGGAAGGCATGGCCAGCCGTTGAGAGATGCTTGTTGAAGTTTTCGATAATCATGGATTTATCGGTGGTGACCGTGTTACCTAGCCTCAGTGCAGTGGGCAGCTGGGAGGAGGTGCTCTTGTTCTCCATGGACTTCACAGTGTCCCAGAACTTTTTGGAGTTGGAGCTACAGGATGCAAACTTCTGCCTGAAGAAGCTGGCCTTAGCTTTCCTGACTGACTGCGTGTATTGGTTCCTGACTTCCCTGAACAGTTGCATATTGCGGGGACTATTCGATGCTATTGCAGTCCGCCACAGGATGTTTTTGTGCTGGTCGAGGGCAGTCAGGTCTGGAGTGAACCAAGGGCTGTATCTGTTCTTAGTTCTGCATTTTTTGAACGGAGCGTGCTTATCTAAAATGGTGAGGAAGTTACTTTTAAAGAATGACCAGGCATCCTCAACTGACGGGATGAGGTCAATGTCCTTCCAGGATACCCGAACCAGGTCGTTAGAAAGGCCTGCTCACAGAAGTGTTTTAGGGAGCGTTTGACAGTGATGAGGGGTGGTCGTTTGACTGCGGCTCCGTAGCGGATACAGGCAATGAGGCAGTGATTGCTGAGATCCTGGTTGAAGACAGCGGAGGTGTATTTGGAGGGCCAGTTGGTCAGGATGACATCTATGAGGGTGCCCTTGTTTACAGAGTTAGGCTTGTACCTGGTGGGTTCCTTGATGATTTGTGTGAGATTGAGGGCATCTAGCTTAGATTGTAGGACTGCCGGGGTGTTAACCTCTTGCTCCTACCTGACACGCAGGCGTCCCATCTAGACATCTGGAAATGCAAATGCGCTACGCTAAATGCTAATAGTACTAGTTAAAACTCAAACGTTCATTAAAATACACATGCAGGGTATTGAATTACACTCGTTGTGAATCCAGGCAACGAGTCAGATTTTTAAAATGCTTTTCGGTGAAAGCATAAGAAGCTATTATCTGATAGCATGTAACACCCCAAAAGACCCGCAGGGGACGTAAACAAAATAATTAGCATAGTCGTCGCTACACAAACCGCACAAATAAAATATAAAGCATTCATTACCTTTGACCATCTTCTTTGTTGGCACTCCTGGATGTCCCATAATCACTATTAGGTCTTTTTTTCCGATTAAATCGGTCCATATATAGCCTAGATATCGATCTATGAAGACTGTGTGATAAATGAAAAAAAATAGCGTCTTATAACGTAACGTCATTTTTTTAAATTAAAAAAGTCGATGATAAACTTTCACAAAACACTTCTAAATACTTTTGTAATGCAACTTTAGGTATTAGTACACGTTAATAAGCGACCAAATTGATCACGAGGCGATGTATATTCTTTAGCTGTCCGTCTGGAAATAATGTCCGGGTAAATCAACCAAAATATCCGGTTGGAGACTTGAACAAATGGCTTGTCTCTTCTTCTGTAGCTCAGTTGGTAGAGCATGGCGCTTGTAACGCCAGGGTAGTGGGTTCGATTCCCGGGACCACCCATACGTAGAATGTATGCACACATGACTGTAAGTCGCTTTGGATAAAAGCGTCTGCTAAATGGCATATATTATTATTATTATTATTCTTCGTTTGACCAAGAAACAAACCCTAGGCAAATGACAAGACTGTTGACATCGTGTGGAAGCTGTAGGTATTGCAACCTCAGCCCCATTTATTGTGGTTCGCCTTTATCAATGGGTTGAAGTGGCGGATGGATATATATTTCCATTTTCAGTGATCAGATTTTCCTGCGCTTTTCGATGAAACGCACGTTCTGTTATAGTCACAGCCGTGATTTAACCAGTTTTATAAACGTCTGAGTGTTTTCTATCCACACATACTAATCATATGCATATACTATATTCCTGGCATGAGCAGCAGGACGCTGAAATGTTGCGCAATTTTTAACAGAATGTTCGAAAAAGTAGGGGGTAGGAGTAACAGGTTAAGCATATCCCAGTTTAGGTCACCTAACAGAACAAACTCTGAAGCTAGATGGGGGGCAATCAATTCACAAATGGTGTCCAGGGCACAGCTGGGAGCTGAGGGGGGTCGGTAGCAGGCGGCAACAGTGAGAGACTTATTTCTCGAGAGAGTCATTTTCAAAATTAGTAGTTCGAACTGTTTGGGTATGGACCTGGAAAGTATGACATTACTTTGCAGGCTATCTCTGCAGTAGACTGCAACTCCTCCCTCTTTGGCAGTTCTATCTTGACGGATGTTATAGTTGGGTATGAATTTTTGGTGGCCTTCCTGAGCCAGGATTCAGACACGCCAAGGACATCAGGGTTAGCAGAGTGTGCTAAAGCAGTGAGTAAAACAAACTTAGGGAGGAGGCTTCTGATGTTGACATGCATGAAACCAAGGCTTTTTCGATCACAGAAGTCAACAAATGAGGGTGCCTGGGGATATGCAGGGTTCTGTCAGGTGGATGTTATAGCTGGGGTTCTGTCAGGTGGATGTTATTGCTAGGGTTCTGTCAGGTGATTTTTATTGCTGGGGTTCTGTCGGGTGGTTGTTATTGCTGGTGTTCTGTCATGTGGATGTTATTGCTGGGGTTCTGTCAGGTGGATGTTATTGCTGGGGTTCTGTCAGGTTGATGTTATTGCTGGGGTTCTGTCAGGTTGATGTTATTGCTGGGGTTCTGTCAGGTGGATGTTATTGCTGGGGTTCTGTCAGGTGGATGTTATTGCTGCCCTGAGTTTGTATGTGGCATTACAAGAGCAGGCACACTTCTATGTCCCTTTCTGTCACACACACACACACACACACACACACACACACACACACACACACACACACACACACACACACACACACACACACACACACACACACACACACACACACACACACACACACACACACACACACACACACACACACACACACACACACACACACACACACACACACACACACACACACACACACACACACACACATGGCATTGGTTCCTCTAGCTCCATTTTATTTGATCTGCAGTGGACCTAATTGAGTAACATCAAGGAATCTTCTCACATCAAGGAATTTGGAAATGTTAAATTATTTATCTGGGGGATTAAACCACATTTTGGTGTGTTCTGCATGAACCTATTAGGCTAACTCATCTGCATTGCTAATGCCGGGTGCAGACAGCTGTCACTGCTGAGGAAAAACATGATCATGCAATCCTTGAATGAGTGATCCCAGTTCCGATTAGTGGCAGTGAACTGTTCTGAGCCCGTGATAGGGCTGCAAAATTCACATGTTGCCAATAGCTTGGAGAAATTGTGCCTTCCGGCTCATGGGCTTCAATCCAGGGTCTGCCCAGATGTACATTATTTAAAGCTATGGAAATGCCAACTGCCTATCTGGGGATTGCTAAAATAAGAATTTCTCCAGTAACATGTATGAATACGCTGACAGGAGAGGAAGGAGGGAAAAATATATATGCATTCTCGAAAAGGCAATTTGAGAGTAATTTCACGATCTAATCTGAGTAAATAAACATATATATATATATATATATACAGAAAGAATCATTAATTTGCTGTAATATTCTTAAAGTTACTCAGCGATATGTATTGTGAAGCTACTTTAACAGGATATCGTATGGATATACCCATTTTATTGTTTCACAGTATCATATCCTCTGTACAGTGGAATTGAGAGACAATTCGATGATTTTTTTCTCTCTCTCACGGCAATCATCTCTTGTTATTTAACTACAGTATGGTAGCCTGTACTGGCAGAGTAGTATCTGCTTGTGCACTGAACTGAATAGGAAGTGCATGAATATTGTATTATTTTATACCTCCATTTCCTGGTCAATCAGATGAATTCTTGCCTCTGTGAATTTCCTTAGCAGATATACTGTAGACTAACTTAATTGGCTAATTGAGAGACTGTCAGCGACTGACATGGGAAAAAAACTGCTGATGCACAACCACATTTTGAAATTGCATTTAGTGTATTCTACAAGTCTGACTCAAAAGTACGTTGAGACCCCAACTGAGTTCTCCAAAAAATAATGAAATTATTGGGGAAATTGATCCGAAATTGATCCGCAGGCCTACAAAAGAGCTTGCTGTAGACTGTAGAACCTCAACATAGCCAGTGATGCCAACATGGTGGACACTATACGGGTGTAGATTGACAGTCCCTTTTAGAGTGTGTTAGCTCTAGCTAAATTGTAACCATGGCCGTTTTGCATAGCTCAACACCACCGTGCATACTGGGCAGTGCGACATGAGCATTTCCACACTTTGAAGAGTGGTGTGTTTGTGTGTGTTTAGGGTGAGGAGTAGCACCATTCCTGAGTACCTATTGAAATGAACACAAACATCAATCAAAGGCCGGCCACGTTTGCAACATTCGAGGGTCACTCTGTAGTGGTCACCCCCACGCTCCTCCCAGGTTGCATCTGTGGCGTTCTAATGACGGCAGGAATATTAATCCCGACTCTCTGTTTTTGATTCTCTTTTGTTTAACCACTATGCAAATGAGGCATGTGCACGCCATGGTTTCAGTCTCAGGTTGGTGTGAATGTAGTGCTGAACACTTCAGCATGACTAATGGACACAACTTCATTGGCTATGGTCATTATCAGAGACTCTGAAGTGGAGTATGAGCTCAGACATTATTATAGATGGATCCCTCTCTGTTCTCATGCACTCTCTAGTAATGTAGCCACATACGATTGTGAGCTGTGAGCAGCAGTATTTACAATATTATCAACACAAACAATAAATATCCTGGCTTGAATTTAATTGCATTATTATGACATCTAGAAAGACTTTCTCTTATCCTGCCAGTAAATATGATTATTATTTAATCATTTTCAATCCCATATGCCTCAAGTGAGAATGTAAATAATGCTGCATCCTACACAGACAATGAATGCAGCTGAAGACCTTAGGAACATACATAGCCCATTGCTGGCATTGACTCCAAACACAGTCCATCCTTAACCCAGCAGTGCAAAGCTAAATGTGGGGAGTCCCAGTGCACAAAGGCTAATCAGTAGTTGGGTTGGAGCAGAGAATCCGCTGGCCCACCCTATGTGACTTAACTTCTCCGTTTGTGCTACTACTGATCCTGTGGCCTTTGTGTACATTGTTATGAGCCCTGACATAATCCTGGGATTTTCCTGGAGGCCGATCCCTGGCTGCCCCCACCCTGCTCCTCACCAGGCCTGCGGTTTACCCCAGCCAGGAGGGCCGCGAGGGGGGGACAGATAGAGCAACAATGTCTCGGCCCCCATGAGATACTCTAAATATGGGGATGGTCTGGAGCTCTCGGTGATAGAGCTAGTAACCCATTTTAATCCTATTAACGCCAACCAACAAAGAGTAAATCTGCAGCTGGACAGACCATGCCAGGCAGACTCAGGCTGGGGGAGAGACATTGGCTGGGATGGATATGGAGATGGGGATGGAGGAGGAACATGAGTGGTTGAATCAATTCCTTGAGGGTGTCAGGAAAATAGATGGAAGGAAGGGGCAAACACAACAAAACCTAGACAAAGAAATAACTAACCAATAGTTCCTTTGTCCCAACAAGTACAGAAAAAGCAGACCCCCAATTATCACTGATGTACACAAGGTTAACTTATTCAGTAAACATCCATTTCTGAGTTTGAAGGATGTGTTGTTGCCAGGTCCGGACAGTGTAGTAAATATATGGAAAAACAGGAGGTACAGGAAGTAGCCCCAGTGCCTTGTGGGTGCTGGTACCTAGGGGTCGAGGCACAAAACCGGGGAGAGACTCAATGAGCTTTTGTTTTGGGCCGATCATGGGGCACTGTGGCCCAAGTGTGCTGGTGGTCTGTCCCCTCTCCTCTGTTTGCAGGGCGGTCTTACACAGCTAGTGTGGCAGCTTAAAGTCCCCCATTGTGACAAATGAGAGGGGAGTGGCAGGGCCCATACAGACAAACTGTTCTTTAGCCAAGCAAGGCAGGATATGACTCTTTAAGGGTGTGAATGGACAATAACCTCCGTGAAGAAAGGAGCTCTGTCTAGGAACATTGATACTGCGTTTCCTCACAAGGTGTGTCCAGCCATCCCTCATTGGGAGTTTGTGAGGTTGGACATGTCTCGCCCCTCCCCCAATCTTCCTCCTTCCAAACCATGTCCCTCGTCACCAAATGCATGTCAATTTGCCTGTGGTGTATTATGACACAGTAGTGACTAACACACAGCCTATAACCTATATGATTATAATAGTCACCGCGGCAACCAGGCGACCAGGAATTACATGTCATTATTTGTGTGCCGGGTAATCTTTGACACGGGTCATTAGAGAGCGAGGAGTCTCAGTCAGTGCTGCAGCACACAGGCTGACAAGGCCGTGAACCAACAGTCCAAAGGGAATAGCAGGGACTGTAATGTGCCTGACATCATTATTTAGATACCCACCATATAAAACCCTGCTTTCCTTCTGTTCCCCGTGGAGCTTGGTCATTCCAGTCTGGAGAAGTGTGCATAATGAGTGGAGCTGGGGAGAGGGATTGGCTGGCTGGCTGGATTGACGGGCGGGCGGGCAGCTCATAATGAGTGGAGCTGGGGAGAGGGATTGGCTGGCTGGGTTTGATGGGCGGGCGGGCAGCTCATAATGAGTGGAGCTGGGGAGAGGGATTGGCTGGCTGGGTTTGATGGCGGGCTGGCAGCTCCTGTGAACCTCCTGTGAGGTCTACCCATCCCTCTTCCCAGGGCTAGGCCTTTAAGCACCCTGAGATCCTCCTCTGAGCCAGCCAGACCCAGCCGTTGTAATACATTTATGTATGGGCCTGACCTTCTCCATAATGAATTCCTATCATAACCATTGACCTATGCCAAACTCACCAATGTCCTCCGCTGAGGTGTGCTATAAGAAGAAGAAAAAAAGAGAAACAGAAACAACGAATCAGTCAGTGACTAATATTGTTCTTGTGTAAACTCCTGTTTTACGAGCATGTCAGTTAGCAGCTAATTATATAAAGCTAATTTCAATGCTCTGTGACGATGAACTGGTGTGATAAAGATGCCACACAATGGAAGGTTAATTTCTACTCGTTTTAAAGAGGAGCTGATAAACACTGCAAAACTGACACGGGGACTGTAAAACATGCTTTAAACTGGGGTTAGCAATGAGAATCAGTTATGTGGAATGATATTCTTCAGCAATTAAAATAACATCCCAAGAGCAAGTTTTTTGTAGTTGCTATTTTGGTCTGTTCAGGGTGTTATTTCTGACTGCACATATACAGCAATACATGCTGGCTATGATGGCTATCTGATATCTGTGAAATACGGCTTTATAAATCCAAACAAATTGTGTCCAAAATGGTGTATGCTTGTGAAAGGTGTGCAGCTATGTGAGAGTATGTGACAGAGAGAGAATGCCTGCTATGTAAGAGTATATAGAGAAAATCCATAAAATACCCAGAATGATCTCAGCGCACAATGGAAGAGAGAGACTTCCCCCTACCAGTTAAGATCGCATATTCTACCCAGGGAACAGTGTACTGTAGGTGAAATCGACTTGCTATATTGGATATGAACTCCTGGCTACAGGTATATGATAAGCACATCTGTTTGCACCAACTAAGCAAATGCATTCACTGCCTTCCCTCGGCTGGAGTATTTGACTGTCTAACGCCCCCCCACCTACCCCCTCCCCAAACACACATGTTTACATCCCAGAAGAATCATCTGTATAAACTACAATGGAAAGAAAGAAAGGGAAATAAGTATTGAACCACCCCTACGCATAACCCCGGCTCATCCTGCTCGTAATTAGGTCTCTTCTGCTGTTGTTTGCAGCACACAGATGCCACAAAGCAAGTGCTTCATGGGAGGAGGTATTCATCAACATTTCCATTTATTGGATACAAAAAGGACATCAGTGATTTAATTCGGGGATGGAACGGAGCGTTTTTCACCATACACACAGTATGCTATATCACGAATACAGCCCGTGAGGGAGGTGGGTGCTGTATCACGAATACAGCCTGTGAGGGAGGTGGGTGCTGTATCACGAATACAGCCTGTGAGGGAGGTGGGTGCTGTATCACAAATACAGCCCATGAGGGAGGTGGGTGCTGTATCACGAATACAGCCTGTGAGGGAGATGGGTGCTGTATCACGAATACAGCCCGTGAGGGAGGTGGGTGCTGTATCACGAATACAGCCCGTGAGGGAGGTGGGTGCTGTATCACGAATACAGCCCGTGAGGGAGGTGGCTGCTGTATTACGAATACAGCCCGTGAGGGAGGTGGGTGCTGTATCACGAATACAGCCCGTGAGGGAGGTGGGTGCTGTATCACGAATACAGCCCGTGAGGGAGGTGGGTGCTGTATCACGAATACAGCCCGTGAGGGAGGTGGGTGCTGTATCACGAATACAGCCCGTGAGGGAGGTGGGTGCTGTATCACGAATACAGCCCGTGAGGGAGGTGGGTGCTGTATCACGAATACAGCCCGTGAGGGAGGTGGGTGCTGTATCACGAATACAGCCCGTGAGGGAGGTGGGTGCTCATAGCAGGAGATCAGCTTTCATTCCGAAAAGTACTGAGTTCTGCCACAAACGGCGTTCCACAGGTCAGAAAGTGTACTTGACAGGAAATATGCATACTGAGTGGATACTTCTCTGGCTTTTCATTTGCATTGTGAATTGATTTTGGTCCCATTTAATATAATATTATGTGTGGGTCCACGGCTGCTTTTAACTGCTAGTTACATCGGAGGCTTAATGATAATTGCGGCTGGTTGAGGCAAACTCAGGTAGATTATTTTGCACTGGCATCAATGCGTACTCGCCCACCTCACTCTCCCTCCCTCCCTCACACAGACACAGACGAACATACACAGGTGCAGGAGACAAAATATATAATATACTGTAATAAAAGCAGTCTTTTCACAGCAATCAAGAATACAGAAAAAACTACTAGATACTGTAGTCATTTTTTTTCATTTAGCATAACAATTTCTCTGTTCTTACACTGACTCGTTTCCCAGACACTTCTCTGTTAGTGTGTCTGGCCCTGCAGAGAGAAGGGTTGCAGGGAAATGTCAGCAGCTAGTCCTCCCTAGATGCACTGGGATCCCGATTAATACCAATATTATAATATGCTCAATCGCAGTGTTGTCTTCCATAAAAATAGAAGGCAAATATGTACCCCCTCCCTAATAATATGATGGTTATCTCCAGGCCTGCATATAAAACTGTTAAACCATGACTCCCAAAACACTGCAAATCATATTATTGTCATGGTCACGCTCACACAGGCCGGGATAGAGATTATTAAGCTAAACCAATAAGATGATGTTTGGTTTACAAATGAGCCCTAATTCAGGAGATGCGTTGCCAAATAAAGCTACAGAGATCTTCATTAAGGACAGAGAAGCACAGTACAGACAGTAGGATCCCCATCGAAGCCTGGCACAGGCTGTTTGTGTGTGTGTGTGTGTGTGTGTGTGTGTGTGTGTGTGTGTGTGTGTGTGTGTGTGTGTGTGTGTGTGTGTGTGTGTGTGTGTGTGTGTGTGTGTGTGTGTGTGTGTGTGTGTGTGTGTGTGTGTGTGTGTGTGTGTGTGTGTGTGTGTGTGTGTGTGTGTGTGTGTGTGTGTGTGTGTGTGTGTGTGTGTGCGTGCGTGTGCTGCACCCTTCCACCATCCATCTCATACCCTTCAACACTACCGCCTCCCTGACATGAACCTCTTGTAACAAAAAAATACAAAATGTGTGGATTGTTTTAATCATTGATGAGGACCTTTGTATTGTGTTGTAACCTCTATTAGGCCTGATTAAAGGGACAGAGGGACGCTGGCATTTGGTAAGTGTCATTGTGACAGCACTTGGTCCTGGCTGTCACTGGGAGCTTTATCGCTGCCGTTTTCTCCTCTGTGTGTGGACTAATAAACCTAGAAATGACAGTTGCCTCCCTGCTGAATCCCTGATAGGCGGAAATAATGATATCAGTGGCCTACTAATCTTCTTGGCTCTGGCATCAGCCTATTGAGGCACCTGTCATACTCACGTTTGACAAGGTGAATTTAATCTCTCTGTCCGTAATGACAATGGGGACAATTTCATGTTAGGAATGATATTTGTGAAGGTTTCTTTCATTTAATTTTTTTTTCTTGTCTTTTCATTGGCTCGTCATAGTCGAATTGAAATGTCCTGTCAAAATACCAGGATTCCTGAGTATGAGCTAAACCAGACCTTGATACGAAGTAGGAATGGATCATTTAAAAAAAAAAAAAATTAAATTTGAAAAGGAACAAGTTGTGACAGTGGTATATTAGGCAATAGCTTTCTGAAGTCAAATGAAGATAAACTGTATTACAAAATGTATCTGTATACACATATGCTAAGCCACTGTTTGCTAAACCACTGTGGTCCACTCCTCTGCATTATGCTCCCCCATAACAAAAAGCATTTGACAACATTCACAACATTGCATTTAAGCAATATAACAGTGCATGTAATTACCAGGGCAACAGACATCATAACAACACAGCCCTTTCTCTGACTGACGCTCATTTTCCTGGGAGACAAGTGGTGAGCCCAAGGTGGAGGCTCTGCATTGAGGAGAGGAATTTATATCAAATGGGACACTTCAATGATGGAGTCGTCCAAGGCCATCTTTGAGGGATACTAGAAACTAAACTCTCCCAGCACTCCATCAGCTCCACGGTCTAAAAGCCCTGGCCACTATTCTGCCATATCCAGAGCACAGAGCAGAAATACATTTGACACGCTTTGCGCAGAAAGAAGCAGAGAGAGCATTTAGCTAAATGTTTTTGAGAGTCCAATGAGAGAGGAGACTTTCCATTTACTGATGAGTACTGAAATTATGTGAGCCGTTTAACTATACAATACCCAATTCCATCCCCCTCCGCCTCCTACAACTGCAATTTAATCTGTTAAAAAATGTCTTCTGCCATTTGTTTGGTGGAATTTGAAAGGGAATGTAGAGAGTCTGAACTCAGTGTTCCGTGAATGTAGGTTCCGAATGAAGATTCTGAGGACCCCGACCAGCTATCAAGCCCATAGAGATACAGACTCAAAGAGAATCCCCATCACAGAATCAAACCATTATCCCCCACTCTATTCACACCAGATATTTCAAATAGGTGTTCTAAAGTACGCACATATTTTAATGGAGATTGTGATGGTGAAACTCAAGAATGCTTCTTGGCTATACTATAGCTAAGTGGAGACTTAGTGGAGGTTAGTGTTATTTTCAATCATTTTATCCCACAAATATTTTGTTACTTTGTGTTAGAGGGGGTGGGTCAGTCCAAGGCATAAATGATGACAGTAGGTGAAGCCATGGTGAATGTGTTTTGTGTTAATTCCCGCGTAGATAGAGTAACTGTTTTGCATTTTCAATATGATTCTGTCTTTTTCCTTCCCCTAGTTGCTTCAAGCATTGATTGTTGTCATAGAAACTCTGTCATTAGACAAATGACTGCTTCCCCAAACTGTCAGATTAACTTTGACAGAACAATCAACAGTATGTGATTTACGCCCTTGTGACAAAGAATCCTTTAGGCTTTGCAAAGTAGTGAACAATTCCACTGTGTCCCTAGTTGTCCTCTCTATCTGGGATGGTAGTGTAGGACAGGCCATGACTTATGGGAACAGACAGAATGGGGTTTCTCTCCTACTGTTTGTTCGGTGGTTTGTAAAGCTAATGGTAGTATAGTGGTTTGTACCACTGAAAAGATGCCTCTCTTATCACATCAGGTGGAAATCAAAGCTAGGTCATAGATCAGCCAATCAACATGGTGGTCAATCACCGAAGGACAGCTTCCTGCTCTGCTCTACAGTCACTATTGTTCCAAATGAGAGCAGGTTCAAATGTTGTTGTTTTTATATACAGTACATTTGTGTACTTTTCCTCAGGACAGAACAGAATGCTTTCTAATGAAACCGATCCATAATGAGACCGATCTTCTAATAATATGTCATGTTATTTATGTATTTGATTTCATAGGAACAGCAAAGGTGAAATATTAACTTAACAAACAAATAATGCCTATCACAACAGACAGTGGATTGTGAACATCTGTTTAAAAAATCTCATTGTGATGTAGTTTTTCATCATTTGGATAATATGTCATGCAAAACAACTGAGAATCTTCAAAAGTGAGAAAAAAACACTACAGGATTTCCATAAGAAAGGGCAGCCAAATGCTCACAAAGTATTGGCTGTAGCCTATACGAGTCTGTGTGAGTGGGGAAGCCACATCACACAGCACTGACGGCTTTGTTTGAGTCTTCAATATTTCCATCAAACTGATTGCCTGCCTTGTTTATGCTCTAATTTGAAATCTTTTTGGCTTTCCTGAAGGAGAGCATTGTTCTTTCCAGCGCTGCGCCGTAGTGTTAATGAGACTGGTTGAGAACATCATTATATTTTAAGTATCATTCGGGTGTCACAGCGGGGTGTGTAAGAAATCTGTTAGAATCGGTTTTCCAGTTCCATATTCAAAGTGACAGCAGTGGCTGTTCTCTTTAATACCATGAAATCATTAGTGCCTAGGATGTTTAGTGTGCAGGAGAAAAATCAATAGTAATGAAGGCGTATTAACTACAGGTAATTTGGTTGTTCTTCAGCTCGAGTTTCTCTTCGCTATGCTGTTTGGTTTTATTTGCCTTGATGTCTCCTTCAGGAGTAGTTTGCTTCTTGAACAAAGGGGCTGGCACATGTTAAGTGCTTTTGACAAGCGTTCCAGGCATGAGGGCAGGGAATGATGAAGGGGTGTAAAATACAATGTGGAAATCGATTTCACAATCGTCCCATTTGGCCTCGCTGGAGCGCCGCACAATGTCAATGCAGGCACGGCGTGGTGTGTATGTCTGTACATTTAACACACTTACAATGAAGGACTGGGTAGATTCAGCCTGGCTTTGTTAAGCCTAACAAATTCATGCATATTTCCAGTGGGCCTGAGAGGAGAATACATTAAAAATCTCAGACTTTTTCAAATCCAGGTCACAGCATTGATGGGAACAAGATAATTTGGTTGGCTGCTCATGATGAACAGCCTTTAGTCCAATACTGAAACAAAGGCCATGTAGACACACCAAGAACACACCAAATGTCAAATATGCCATTTCCTCAACAAAGGATTCATTTAGAAGGCATCAAATGTATACATCCAATGTATGTACTATAGAATGCATATACTGTAAGCTCATACAGCTCTGAATGTAATGTAAATGTAATGAGAAGAGGAAGTTGACAAATGAATGTCAGTCACACCATTCTAGCGGTCTTACTGTATCTCATTGTAATCATCTACAGCGGTCACTGTCAAATTGTTAATGATCATTCTTTCTGTTCTCTAGATATACTGTTGACAGTTTTTCACATAGCTGCATTGTTGTCACCAGTTGTGTTCATCTATACTTCGCTCTCCGGGGGAAGGGTATGTGTTTAATGAATGTAAATGGCAGCTCCATGTCTGCAGGGTCACAAAAGGGCCACATAAGAGGGAATGATGGAACAGACTGAAAGTGTGAACACTCTGTCAGTAACATCTGTGTGGACGGGTAAACAGAAAACACAATGCAATTATAAGGCTTTTTCCCCATTTGTGATTAATGGCAGTAATATCCGTCAAGCCGTTTCACCATATTTAACACAACTATAGCAGTATGCAGCTGTTGCATTCTCTCCGAGAGAGAGAGAGAGAGAGAGAGAGAGAGAGAGAGAGAGAGAGAGAGAGAGAGAGAGAGAGAGAGAGAGAGAGAGAGAGAGAGAGAGAGAGAGAGAGAGAGAGAGAGAGAGAGAGAGAGAGAGAGAGAGAGAGAGAGAGAGAGAGAGAGAGAGAGAGAGAGAGAGAGAGAGAGAGAGAGAGAGAGAGAGAGAGAGAGAGAGAGAGAGAGAGAGAGAGAGAGAGAGAGAGAGAGAGAGAGAGAGAGAGGAGAGAGGGATAGAGAGAGAGAGAGAGAGAGAGAGAGAGAGAGAGAGAGAGAGAGAGAGAGAGAGAGAGAGAGAGAGAGAGAGAGAGAGAGAGAGAGAGAGAGAGAGAGAGAGAGAGAGAGAGAGAGAGAGAGATGGAGAGAGATGGAGAGAGATGGAGAGAGGAGCTAGCAGCCATCAAAATGTAGAATATTCCACTACTATGGCTTTCATTCTTCTTTTAGCATCAGAGGAGTTGATACCACAACATAAATCCAGAGCAGTCACCGTAACAAAGCTGTTTAAAATAACGACAGACAAGTTTGTAAAGCTTTAATCACAGCTCTGTATTTAACCGGTTTTATTCTTTCAAAGAATGGCAGGGTCTATCATGGGAGTGGGTTTGGATCAAGACAACTCTGGAACTAAAGATGATCCTGGGGAGTCAATTAATGGAGACCCTTCTTAATATGGCTGTGATGCAGAGCCATAACGGAGTTATCTTGGCTTCTGCCATAGGTTGAGAAATCTCTTTTGTGAAGGCACACAAAGCGCCAGCGCCTTTCACCATATCCCCGGGCACCTATTATGCAAGGGCAGGGGAAATTATGCCGCAACAAATTGCTAATGATGACCCAGTGATATCTTGTTAAGTGACATTGTTTTCCCTCAGATCCCTTTGTGTCTGGGCCGTGTTCCTCGTTTAACGAGACACAAGAAAGAGCAGAGCAGCTCAATGATTTTCTTCTTCCTCCCTTTCCCCCTCCTTTTCTCCTTTTCCTCCCTCTACCCTTTTGTTTCGCCGTTAACTCTTCTTCTGTTTCCATCCCCTCGCATCCCGAGCCATTCGGAAGGTCTGATATGGCGCATGAGAACATGCTAGAGTGGGCCTGCTCAGCAGGGAAGGGTCTTTTGATGCAGAGCCCCTGGGGGACGGGCACTGAACCAGCAGTACATATCACAGATGTGACAGCTTTCATGTGACAGTTAACTTGTCCTAATTAAAGCCCCAAGTCTAATTACATGCCGACCTATCTGATATTTGTGAGCAGAAAGCGGTGGTCAGGCTGACGCCGGGGTAGAGCGGATCAAAGATACCACGTGTACTGATTGGGAGGGTGGGTGTTTTTGGAAAACGGGAGGGAAGGGATGGGTGGTTCGCAGCCCCTGGCTGGGGTTTTGGCTCACCTGGGTGTGGGGGTCTGTGAATACCAAATAGCCAGGCCCATCTCATTTGCGTCAATGCTCCTCCTGAATGTAGAAGCGTAATTATGAAATGGGGAAAAAAAAATAAATAAAAAATAAAAAAATAAAAAAATATATATATATATATAAAATATATATATATATACACAAAAAACATAATTAGCGAGGCAACTCCAAGCACGAGAACTGGAAATTAGTCACAGTGTAATAAATTAGCCTGTGCATATATTACATTAAATGAACACCCCTGGGGTTTTGTATTAGCAGTTTTGGCCGTGCACCCTCATGTATCTAAATCAACTATTCACTCCTTAGTTATTATGTGCCCACAAAGAGACATTTCTCCCTAAATGCAATTCTTTACAAATTGGCCACACAATGTCATTTGGGTGTTGGCTCTTTGTCTCCGTAATACGCAGCAGACCATCATATCTTCGTACAGCCAAACCTGTGAGTGTTGCTAGTCTTCATAGATTTATAACCATTGCATATTTTGTGTTACACTTTACATTCATTAGAGCTGCAGTTTTCCTCTCTCTCGCTGTTTTCGGTACCCTGATAAACAAACGTGAAATTAGAACTAGTTGAGTAGAGCTGGGGAGAATTTGCATCAACATAAAACAGTGTGCAATAACACACCAACATCTGATTGCAGCTAGAAAAGCTGGTAAATTCCAAATTAAAAGGCATTTTGTAAATTGTATTTTGTCTTTAAGCAGTGTGAGTGTGTAGGCAAGCGTGTGTGTGTGTGTGTGTGTGTGTGTGTGTGTGTGTGTGTGTGTGTGTGTGTGTGTGTGTGTGTGTGTGTGTGTGTGTGTGTGTGTGTGTGTGTGTGTGTGTGTGTGTGTGTGTGTGTGTGTGTGTGTGTGTGTGTGTGTGTGTGTGTGTGTATGCGTGTGTGTGTGTTTAAAGGGGGTACGCACGCACAGCAGCACTGCTGGTTTTGATGAGTCTTATCTAGTGTGATTATTCGTACTTGTCCTTCTGCTTGAATTAAAGCAAGAGTACTGGAGCCTGTTAAAGCCAAATACTTGAATGGCTAGTGAACTCTGACCTTCTTTCGCATCCGTTTAGCTTGCAAATGAAAGCCAAGTACAGTGTGTGGAAGCCATAATGGGGCTTTCTTCTTGCGGAGTGTGGTCATTACATAGTAATTTCTTCTGGAGGCTCTTCAGGAATTGAAACACTTGGCTGGAGCGGCCCTGCCTCGTGCTGCTACACGCAGGACCACAATGCCAACACACAAGGTGTTTGTGCTGGGCATACTCAAGCCGGATGACCACAAATGTGCTAAATTGAAGGGGTTGGTTATAGCTTGTTGCTGCATCTCGATCAGGGTTTTAGAGATTGTTATTGTGGAATTTAGGTTTACCATACATTTGTTTTATTTATTGTCCATGTTGTGTTTAGAAGTTGGTGTACATAGTGCATCATTACTGCACAATGTATTGATTCATCAGTCCTTTTTTTGTGCCATATCTTTTGTTGTGTACATTAATTCAAGAAATACAAGTGCTTATTTTTGGAGGGCTATTGATTGAGTGAAATAATGACATATTTCTTCTGTAAGCCTGTGAGCTTGATAGAGTGCCATAGTGTGTGCAATATGGAAACCACTACAGCATACAGCATCCTTCCTTCATATTGTCAGCAACTCATTACTCTGGTTTAAACTTCAAATTGCATTGTCTTTTTGAGAGTATCATCAATAACTTCCACACATCCTGAACCCCAAAATAACCAATTTAAATTGACAAGGATGTAGCACACTTGAAGGACAGGCACAGTACACTTGAACAATTGCAAAGAGTGAATACTTCATTATACTTATGAAGGAGGAAATACAGACATATTTAGTTGTCTGTAAATGTAAAGTATATTGCATTTGTGAAGACAATCCTTCCTGTCCCCATAACAAATGGAGATCTTGGGACTAAAAGACAATCCTTCCTGTCCCCATAACAAGAGGAGATCTTGGGACTAAAAGACAATCCTTCCTGTCCCCATAACAAGTGGAGATCTGGGACTAAAAGACAATCCTTCCTGTCCCCATAACAAGTGGAGATCTTGGGACTAAAAGACAATCCTTCCTGTCCCCATAACAAGGGGAGATCTTGGGACTAAAAGACAATCCTTCCTGTCCCCATAACAAGTGGAGATTATGGGACTAAAAGACAATCCTTCCTGTCCCCATAACAAATGGAGATCTGGGACTAAAATACAATCCATCCTGTCCCCATAACAAGTGGAGATCATGGGACTAAAAGACAATCCTTCCTGTCCCCATAACAAGTGGAGATCTGGGACTAAAAGACAATCCTTCCTGTCCCCATAACAAGTGGAGATCTTGGGACTAAAAGACAATCCTTCCTGTCCCCATAACAAGTGGAGATCTTGGGACTAAAAGACAATCCTTCCTGTCCCCATAACAAGTGGAGATCTGGGACTAAAAGACAATCCTTCCTGTCCCCATAACAAGTGGAGATCTGGGACTAAAAGACAATCCTTCCTGTCCCCATAACAAGTGGAGATCATGGGACTAAAAGACAATCCTTCCTGTCCCCATAACAAGTGGAGATCTGGGACTAAAAGACAATCCTTCCTGTCCCCATAACAAGTGGAGATCATGGGACTAAAGACAATCCTTCCTGTCCCCATAACAAGTGGAGATCTGGGACTAAAAGACAATCCTTCCTGTCCCCATAACAAGTGGAGATCTTGGGACTAAAAGACAATCCTTCCTGTCCCCATAACAAGTGGAGATCTGGGACTAAAAGACCTTCCTGTCCCCATAACAAGTGGAGATCTGGGACTAAAAGACAATCCTTCCTGTCCCCATAACAAGTGGAGATCTTGGGACTAAAAGACAATCCTTCCTGTCCCCATAACAAGTGGAGATCTTGGGACTAAAAGACAATCCTTCCTGTCCCCATAACAAGTGGAGATCTGGGACTAAAAGACAATCCTTCCTGTCCCCATAACAAGTGGAGATCTGGGACTAAAAGACAATCCTTCCTGTCCCCATAACAAGTGGAGATCATGGGACTAAAAGACAATCCTTCCTGTCCCCATAACAAGTGGAGATCTGGGACTAAAAGACAATCCTTCCTGTTCCCATAACAAGTGGAGATCTGGGACTAAAAGACAATCCTTCCTGTTCCCATAACAAGTGGAGATCTGGGACTAAAAGACAATCCTTCCTGTCCCCATAACAAGTGGAGATCATGGGACTAAAAGACAATCCTTCCTGTCCCCATAACAAGTGGAGATCTGGGACTAAAAGACAATCCTTCCTGTCCCCATAACAAGTGGAGATCTTGGGACTAAAAGACAATCCTTCCTGTCCCCAAAACAAGTGGAGATCTGGGACTGAAAGACAATCCTTCCTGTCCCCATAACAAGTGGAGATCTGGGACTAAAAGACAATCCTTCCTGTCCCCATAACAAGTGGAGATCTTGGGACTAAAAGACAATCCTTCCTGTTCCCATAACAAGTGGAGATCTGGGACTAAAAGACAATCCTTCCTGTCCCCATAACAAGTGGAGATCTGGGACTAAAAGGCTCTCGCTGCATTTCCGGCAAAACATTTGTTATAGACACAGCCTTGTTGTGTCCAATGTTCTCTACCTAGATAGTACTGTCAATATCCCAATTCATATTGGTCAGCTCAAAAGAATAGAAGATAAAAAATCACTGCCTCCATTCAAACAAATGAGTGTTCAGAATGTTAAAGCCAATTATCTCAGAATCATCTTTTTGCAGATAGAACCTTTATATTCCCAAGCGTATATTCCCAAGTGTATGCTGCGTACAAGGAACATTGATGTTCTGCACTAGCTAGCTGCCCATTTTGTTTGATTGCCATAGCTGACAGTGAATTGTTTAACATGCAAAAACCACAATATATTTCTGGTTTCCAGGAGGTAATTACAGTGTATTAATAAATGAAGGCATTTCCAGTAGGATATCTCGACTACAACTACAGCAATACAGCTAATCATTATATATACTTTATGTTGACCATAATGTGTTCACGATGAAAGTTGTCAATGGTAAGTTCCACTGACCTTAGCATACCATTACCATTATCAGCCAAGCACAATGTTGATGCATCAGATTACCCAGAACACATCAGCAGCACCCAGGAGGCAGTGATTTAATTATGCAATTAGCCTGGTGCATGATTTAAATGGCTTAATTAATAGAGACAGATTGGGAATTTGGCCAGTATAACATGTTCAGCTTGCCTACTAGTTTAGTGGGATCTTTCATAGCTAATTGCTCTCTTTGTTTAGTGTGTACGGTATGATAGTGAAAATACTTTATTGATAATACTATACATCGCTTGTGTTATTACTTAGTTCATAAAGACGTGTTTTATTGTATTTGAGGGATATCTCATGTTTCTGTCCGTCTAACTTATTGAGAAATTATAGAGCATCTTCTATCAGCACAGCCAGTTCCGTAGCCCTGTCCTTCCCACCAGGCTCTTCGGTTTGACTGAAGGGGTAGGATTACACAGCTCATGGCTGCTTTGCAGTGATTATGTTGGTGTGTTTCCAGTTTCCCTCCAGTACTTTGGATCTTGAGACAGATTTCTCTCAGGTTGGGCTTTTTGCTGCATTTGTTGGATTAGTTCAGCCTTGAGCCATACATTTCTGTATGCTTGATAGATGAATAGTCTGAAAGGCCCAGAGGAGAGAATTATTTACCACTTGCTTGTTTGCTCTTGAAAAACTGAGATGAAGGAACTGAGGTAGTTCTGTAACATTGGTTATTGTAAAATGGCACTGCCCAGATCATCGGAGCATGTTCTCTCATGAGTCGAGCTGTGCTCTGAGAGAGTGCATATTGTTTGCAGCACTTGACACTGCAGCAGAGGCTGAGTGATGCTGCTCTCCTGCCCTCATCACGCTGACATTGTCTTGGTCTCACATTTAGTCAAGCAACAAAAGATGTCCCTCAAAATAATTGCTCCTTCACCACCCATGTTATTTCATACAATGTTTAGATATCTTACTGTAGCTTTGTTGGCTTCCCATTGTTGCTAACATTAACCCACATAGCCTATTCCACAGTGTGACTACAACTGGAGAATGTTTGCAGTATTTGAAGATAGATAACTAATACAATAATTAATGATCTGTGAATCAGTAAATTACAACACATCATCAAATATTTCCACACAGGGGCACTGCATCAAGCTGAAATAGTGCAGGAAACCCTATGAACCCACCTCCTGTTCCCCATGAAGTTGACAGTGTCAGAGAGCTGTCTGTCAGCCTGCCATGCTGTGATTGAGACATCAACCTAATCCATGTTTACACTGTCCCGTGTGTCGTGTGTCACGCCTCGCCCGGCTCACCGTGTTTGACATCACCTGCAACCCAGCACTTGAACCCATCACTACCATGTAGTACAGACAGAATAGGAACCTAGCAGTTATTGCATTGGTGAGGGGCCAGACATCAAAATTAACGTGAACGTTTTAAGAGAAGGAAAAAGGATGGATGGTTATTGTAAGTGCCACTCCTTCAATGTTTTCTCAGTCTCTTCCATCCTCTTCTCCTTTCTCCTCATCTCTCTCCTCCTCTCCCTCTCCTCTCCCCCTTTGTATCTCCCTCTGCCTCCCTCTCTTTGTTGCTTTCTCAGAGAAGCTGCTAGTGTTTACCTCTCCTTATCCAGGTTGCTAATCCCTCGCCAGTGTAAGACTCCACTAAATATGTGCTGGTGGAAAGAATAGGGAGAGGGACAGGCAGAGCCATTACAGGAGAGTTTATCAGAGTCGCTCAATCTGTTATCACTCCTGCCCCTCTGTCCCTCCCTCCCGCCAGCCTCCCTCCCCTCCTGTCACAGAGCTACTGATTACAGCCAGGGCCAGTCCACACAGACTCAGCCACACATAAACACCACAAACACCACACAGGCAGGGTGTGTGTGTGTGTGTGTGTGTGTGTGTGTGTGTGTGTGTGTGTGTGTGTGTGTGTGTGTGTGTGTGTGTGTGTGTGTGTGTGTGTGTGTGTGTGTGTGTGTGTGTGTGTGTGTGTGTGTGTGTGTGTGTGTGTGTGTGTGTGTGTGTGTACTGTAGGGTCTGCTTGTCTGTCTGTGCCTTCTGTTGTGTGTTTCTGTATAACTGAAATTACTATTATGTACAGTATATATGAATCTGTTCTACCACAGTTAAAAGAAAAAGACGCACTGAGCATCTCTGAGAGTGTTTTCAGCAGTGGAGCCGGTGTTGAAAAAGCTGCCAGTGCTGTGTTGGTTGGGAAAGGGGTAATAGGGACAGGAAACGGGAGGGCTTGAGTTTACCTAAAGGATCAGTGTCAGAGGATCCGCAAAATAGATCCTCTCAGTATTAAGACATCAACGGCTGCAATGTGTGTTTATCTTGTTGGATGGGCAGACTGGTGTTCTCAGCTAGACTGTAGACTGGTGTTCTAAGCTAGACTGCAGACTGGCGTTCTCAGCTAGACTGTAGACTGGTGTTCTCAGCTAGACTGCAGACTGGCGTTCTCAACTAGACTGTAGACTGGTGTTCTCAGCTAGACTGTAGACTGGTGTTCTCAGCTAGACTGTAGACTGGCGTTCTCAGCTAGACTGTAGACTGGTGTTCTCAGCTAGACTGTAGACTGGTGTTCTCATCTAGACTGCAGACTGGCGTTCTCAGCTAGACTGCAGACTGGTGTTCTAAGCTAGACTGTAGACTGGTGTTCTCAGCTAGACTGTAGACTGGCGTTCTCAGCTCGACTGCAGACTGGTGTTCTCAGCTAGACTGTAGACTGGTGTTCTCAGCTAGACTGTAGACTGGCGTTCTCAGCTAGACTGCAGACTGGTGTTCTCAGCTAGACTGTAGACTGGTGTTCTGCTAGACTGCAGACTGGCGTTCTCAGCTAGACTGCAGACTGGTGTTCTCAGCTAGACTGTAGACTGGTGTTCTCAGCTTGACTGCAGACTGGCGTTCTCAGCTAGACTGCAGACTGGTGTTCTCAGCTAGACTGTAGACTGGTGTTCTCAGCTTGACTGTAGACTGGCGTTCTCAGCTAGACTGCAGACTGGTGTTCTCAGCTAGACTGCAGACTGTTAAATTGAAGCTCAAAATTGAAGTGCTAGAATGAGCTTCTTCCGAGAGTTTAGTCTAGTTTAAACAACAAATGGGTCTAATCCTTAATGCTGATGGGTTAAAACCGCATTCCAGCCAGTGTCTCTTCCACAAGTTACCATGGGCTGAATCTATGACGTTAAAATGCTTACTTACTCTGTTCCATCTGACTGCGCAATCCACTGTCTCATCAGACCAGCCAAGCAATTTATAAACTTGATCTCCGTTATAAAAAGCATCTAGACATTATCTCACATTTCTTTTAGAATAACATTTATTTTTCAAAAGTGGAGATTTGTATAAACCTTGTTGTCTGTCTCTTCGACATTTGCAACATTGTTTCAATATTCAAATTCGATCTCCAGCTGTCCCATAGTAAATAACGTGTCGAGAGTCGGGACGAGACAGACAAGCAGGCAGTGTTTCTCAGCCAGGCGAAATCATGAATCAGTTGGCATCATTTTTATGGATATATACAAAGGAATGTCAATTGAAAAAACTTAACATTTAATGAAGTGCAGCTAGTTTGCAGTCTTTCCAGCTTCAGTTTGAAGTGATTGTGTTACTGTAGATGTGCTGTTGGCTAACTCCTCTGAACAACAGTGTCCTGAATGGTGAGCACATTTTCTATGCCAGGTGAAATCGTGCCTCATTAGCTCATTGTTATGGATGTATCCAAATAAATGTCTCTGGAAATCAGCTTAAACAAATGCAAATGACGCTACTGTTGTTATTCTGGCTGCACTGTTTGATGTGACAGTAAATTAGCCGTAGTTGGCTGGCTAGCTAGAAAGGGATAAGAAGGTTGCCAGCCAGTATGGCAATGGAACATTTATAAAGAACGACCATAGATACAGAACAAAAAGACTGAACGACTGGGTTGTGTCTCTGGCAACCAAACCGATAGAAAGAACGACCAATCGGCTTGGGTAGCAACCCTAGAATTGTGTCAGGAATATATTGTGGAAGGATGAAATAGTATGAATAAATTAATCAAAATGACAACACCCATGCCAATATATCCTCCAAACACCGGCTTCTCAGGCATTATCACTTAAGGAGAACAAACCACTGAAGAGAGATGGACCATCCCCTGATATCTTGTCACGCTACCATATGCAGTTACGTTTTTGTCAAATGATCTATAGAACACATCCGATACATCATAATTTATGTCAATTTGAATTTCTGATAGTATGGCCAGTTTCTATTGATGATCATGATGCTGTATGATTCCCTACCAAAACCATGGAGAGGGTTGCAACAAGACAATAGAGTAGGCAACTTACTCACACACAAAGCCAAGAGCTCTTATTAAAAGGCTACTGTTGTTATTTGATAGACACTGCTCCAGTAAGGATGGTCAGAGATACAGATCTCCTCTTACCTGCTACACTGAGCTGAGGGGGGGTTGGTGGTAGGACCTGTCAGTCAAACAGTATGAAAGGTTCATTGGATGTTCACTGGAGCTCCTTGACCACTGTAGCGGCAGGCACCATGGCCAGCCGTAGCCTAACCCAATGTCAGACTGGTTATAGTACTGTGTGTATAAGTAGGGTTGTGGCCCGTGTGCCTGAGACAGTCAATGTCATCATCTCCCCTCGGGCCACAGCTGTATGGGCTGCTGTACCCTGCACCCAACCTCTACCCTCCCCAAAGTACCAGGTGGGTCACTGACTGTAGGGCGCTGCTCTCACAGTAATCATCAGACCTTAAAGACTTGCTCTGGAACTTTGGCCATTACTAAGTCTTTTTTGAAACCTCCTGCTTTGGGCTGAATGTGTCAATGTGTAGTTCATACAGTACATGCATAATTACTCAATTAGCCAATGCATTTAGATTTATTTTATCGAGCTGTACAATAATTGTGATTTGCTGCAAAACTGTTATAGTACTCTGTACATTATGTGCTTTTCCATCAAGCTTGGTGTCTACAGTACGGTGTCTGTGGGTCCTGTGGGAGCAACAGAAAAATGGCTGCAGCATGACATTTCTGCTGCACCGTCCATGTGCCATCATTTAGAACTAATGACTGTTAACACTGGACTCCATGTTTACATAGCAGGGGGCTTCTACCTCACAGCCCGTGACAAATTATGAAAGGCGGGCCTCTGTAGCCAGGCTGCATTTCATTAAACTTTAACTTGCCTTATCTCTGGCGACAGAAGACAGCATAATAAAGGCTGACAGGTATCTAAAGATGTATGTTTGGACTAGGGAAAGAGAACAGCATGGAAGCTGTGGACAGCTTTGTCACCAAAGAAGGGCCATATGTTGTCGGCTATAAAAACTCAAAGCAGCTGTTACTGTTTTACTAAAGGAGGTAGAGGTTGTGGAGACACTTTCACTGCTTTGCACATCCAGTATGCAGTATTGTGTAATCGTTGTTTCTCTTACAATGGTCACTGCCACAAATGGGACAAAATAATTTACATGTGTATTTGTCATATGTTTATACATTAGTTAACTTAATAAACAACTCAGGATTCATAAACAAATATTTTGGCATCATTGTTACATCTCATTTATTTTGTGCAGATCTCAGTCCTTTGATTATTATTTAAAACCAGAACCATTAGAATTAAATGTTTGCCTTGATTAAATAAGACCTTCAGAAAATACTGTATGTATTTTTATTTTCAGTAATTACGTGTCTTCACTAGCATATGTCATTTAAAAATATGAATATTGGTATATTTCAATTATTTCAAGAATTACAAATACTTCAAATATGTACATACTGCCCCCAACAAGCTTACCACAGATGACAACAGCCTTCAGCATAGCCCCTGTGTCTGTGCTATATTTTCACCCACAGTGAGGCCTCTCTGAAATCCACTTTACACAAAGAGAGAAAATAGAATAGGAACTTGGATCTCAGATGCTTGTCGCATGGGGTTTATATCTCAAAAGAACAACTTGTCAAGGCCAACATTAAAGCATGTTAAAATCTTCTGCAAGAAGCAGTCGATTGATTCCATAGAACCTTGTCCATCAAGGCCACCAGGTTTTAACCAAAGACATTTGCAACGTGAAGAAGAAAGAGGTAGTTACGGCAACAAGAAGCTGCTGAAGCAGCCCTATTGTAAGGGTCTAAAAGGACCTATCTACAGCTGGCTAGGCACTCCCGCAGTGCAGGAGAAAGACTACCATGTAAATAAAAGCAAAGGGTTGAGCTCACAACTTTGCAGGCAAGAATAAAAATGGTCACAATGACATCACAGATGTGTACACGAATAAAGTGCTCCATTCAAAGAGATACTCAGCGGGAAATGTATTTTTATTCAGCTCAGTGAAAATGTATTTCAAATCTTTCATTCAGCCTCATTTATATTTCTGAACTAAATTCACGTATTCATCTTCATGAAAAAAAGCTGTGTGACTGTTTCAGTCATTTTATTGTAATAGCAGTCAAGATCAATTCATTTTAGTTAGTAAATATTTAGTTTAATTTTAACAATTTTGTTAGTCTGCATAAATAAACGCTTTATAGATTTTGTGATTTAAAAAAACTTCCTTTGAGAGCCTGTTTCTGTAGCTATATCAGTACATATTGATGGACATCAGACCGTATGATCAGATAAGTTCAGCTATGGCCTTTCCTGGGGGTAGGTAGGGCCAGCCGGCCTGAGGAGAGTAGTCTGCTCTGTTTTGAGATAGGCTTACTCCTAGAGGGGCCGCAGCAGAGTGTTGCTCCAGCCTAGAAGCAGTCAGAGTCCTGTTTGGAGTGAGCCCCTTCACATAGTCATTGTGTGAGAGGAGAGTAGCCAAGAGGGCCCTCTGACAGACTGGACAAGGCTCTCCATATGAGCACCTCGCTGCCTTCAGCCCATGGCTACCCAAAACCCAGACTCAGCCCAGTCCTACACACACACACACCCAGGGCACACTCCTCTCGTTTGCGTGTGGCAACACTCGAGAGGGAATGTTGTTTTATCCACTGTTTGGTGTGATTTTGGAGTTTGAACAGGGCTCTAAGCTCAAACACAAACAGTGTGTCAGTCTGCCTAGTCTGCCCACAGCCTGTTTGTCTTCTAGCTGCTGCCCATGCTCCACTCCCATTCCACAGACAAAACCATTACATTTGGTTCTGTTCAAAAATAAATGGGATAAAGAAAACACACACGCACACACACATTCAGCCTGAATAAGTTTGAAATTGTGTTGCAGCTCTTTATCTGAGGTGGGACATTTAGTTGTCGATGTGTGGGTTTTGTAGAATCAATAATGAACCACCTTGAGAATGTCTGTAAACAGATGGCCCATTGAAAGAGGGATGCCTTCGTTTCTCTACTTCATCTCCCCATATTTGTGCTCTTTAATTTACAACCAGATTAGGAATTTTTCTTCTATCTTGTCTCAGAGCCTCAGAGCGCTCGCAGGAAGTGATTGCAGGCTTTCAGTAGATAACAGCCCGGTATTCTATTGTAAATAATACCAACAGAATACCTTTGCACGCCTCTCAATAGACAACAGCATGTCCTAAGCCTTCACAGATAACTCACACCATGAGGCTACTATCAGGAAGGATGACATGTCTGGAGTCTCAGAATGGAGAGAACAAGGAGGTGGAGGAAGAGAGGGAGGGATGAAGAGGAGGGTTGAGGAGGAGACTGGAACACAGTGTAAGGTATGACGTTTTGTCTGGGAAGGTTTGCCGTAATGCAGTTTTGACGGTTTTGAAATTGGCCTCGGCGAGCCCCCAAAGAGGGCCAGTGGCTCTGTGAACACTGCAGATCCATACTCTCCAGACACCTGCTCAGCTCTCTAGCATTGTCAGATATTGACCTTCAATTCAGTCCGCATTCAGAGTTGATGAAAAGAGATTAGCATTCTAATCTGTCTGTCGTCTCGGGCTCCTCGTTATTGACTAACTGACACACATGTATTTTAGCTGGGGCTCTGTGCTGCAGCACCACAGGATGGGATACATAAACCTAATAGATGTTTATTTGAAAGAGGCTAATATGAAAATTGCCACTAAAGACGTATGAATCAATTTTCAAAAGCAAACATAATTGGATATTCTGGTACACTTATTAAATCTGAATTGGCCCAGGTCTTCTTGGCTGACAGGGAGGAACAGTTGCCCCCCTCTCTCTCCTACGTTTCATTGTGTGACATGTTATTATGCCTCGTCTGCCTCTGTCAGTCGCAGCGATTTAACAGATTGCCCGCCGAGGAGAGACTGGTTTGAAACTCAATGGAGGAGTGTGTGTGTGTGTGTTGTAACACATGGGATTGTGGTAGGTCCTCTGACTTCCCCTCCCACCTTGGCCCTGTGCACTGTTTTCATATGGCACTCGTAGTTTGGAGGTACTTGACGATAAGTAGGGGAGTAGGAGGAAGCATCTATTGAGAGGCATCAGCTTCAATAGGTAGTGGTGAAGCCCACACTGTCTATGTCCCGCCAAAACAGACGCCACGACCACAAACATACACTAACACACAATCCATGCACACACATACACACATACCCACCCAACATATGCACACATGCACGCAAACATAAACACACACACACACACACACACACACACACACACACACACACACACACACACACACACACACACACACACACACACACACACACACACACACACACACACACACACACACACACACACACACACACACACACACACACACACACACACACACACACACACACACACACACACACACACACACACATAGTCATGGACCCCATATCATAGAGCCATCCAGTCATTTTCATATTCATATTTACATGTATATGAGAGCCTCACATCCCAAGAATACAGATATATTTAAATTCAGACAGAATCCGTAAATACCCACCTCCAGAGAGAGCTGGGTATTTTTATTTGAGTGACATTGTCTAAATTGAAGTTTGACACTATTCACCACTCTAACCTTTATGCAAATGCAACAACATCTAAATGTGATGGACAGAATTCAATTAACTGAGATGACAGAAAATAATCTAGTGAACTGAATACATCAGGCTGTTGAAAGGTAACATAATCGTCCTGGTGGGGAAGGGGTCCGGGAGGGAAGGAAGGAGGGAGGGTGGAGGGGGTGGTTCATTGGGTCTGGAGAAAGAGCGAGAATGAGGGAAAGAGAGAGAGAGATGGGGGGGAGAGAGAGAGAGAGAGAAGGGCACAGAGGAAGCAGATTTAGAGCCCATTTCTAGCCTGTCTTATCTATTGGCACAAGCTCTATTTCTCCAAAGCGGAGTCTCCAGTCCAGTAAACTCTTGATCTCAAATGAGATGCCTGAAACACTGTTGCTAAGCAATTAGAGGCCTTTATTGAGCAGCTGATTCCCATCGTTCAGTGTCCATCATTACAATTTCTCCCTCACCTAATAGACTTCCATACTGATGAACAGCAGCAGCTAACGACACACAAGGAAATAGGCTCAGACCAGACTGCAAATTACAGTCTCAAACTGGCCCTCTATTTCTCCTAACGTCACAGTGTCTGACCAAAACAACTGTTGCTGCAGTCTATAAGGCTGTTTTGTCACTATATCTTGTCCGTAATGTATGTGGGTGTGTCTTAGATGGGAGTATATTTGAAATTCAGGGAAGATGTGTTCATTTTAAAGCTAACTCTATATTAACATTGTGATCATTTACATAGACATATCATCTCAGTTCTAATAGCACTGATTAAACTACATAATTAAAATGTAGAGGTCACTATGAGAAGTCAGCAACATTCTTCAAGACCTGAGAAGTGATCAATCACATTCATTCTGATGAAGTTATTATATTTCCCAAAACAAAGTAATATAAATGTAAATATAATTATATTCATCCCAAAATTACAGTACATTCTATATCATAATCCTGATAGTAGCTGACTGCGTTAAGTGTTGCAGGAAAACAATGGGTATGATGTCTCACAGTCTCAAAAATGCTGCCTGCCTCTGAGAACATCTGTGACTCAATATACTAGTGGCCAGGTGGGGGCACCCTTACCCAAGTTTTGAAACTGGTCCACAGCATGAAGTTATTGGTCCTTGGTCACAATGGCATCTGACAATAGGAAGTACAGTACATCAGGTAGTGTAATGTTTTTTGTATTGGATTATCATTGTTTTATCACAAACATTACTGCGTTACTACATTCACTGCACGGTCGGAACTAGAAGCACAAGCATTTGCTACACTCGCATTAACATCTGCTAACCATGTGTATGTGACCAATTTTGATCAATAGATAATCAAATGCCATCACTGTTGTTAAACACGTTTGATGCTGCTCTCTTGTTTGTTTAAGGTTGTAATTGCACATAGAAAGAGTGAATCTTAGTTAACCCGGAGACTTACCGTAGAGTGTCTCTGTGTGTTCCCTCAGTGTAGAGGGTGATGGCTGGTGATGTTACAGGCAGTCTGTAGTGTGTCAACGTATAATAAAGACACTAGGTGTCTCTGCAGGGATGTCTTGCTCTGAGATGATGCTCATCCTACAGAATTTCTATTATTTTCCTACATATAGAGATGGGCAAAAATTACAAAATACAATTATAAAATACCATAAAGATCAATTTATCAAAATACACTAATGTATTTAATTAAAATACATGTATGTTGTATTTTAAAATGTAGAAATACATTTGCAAGTAGCTGGCCCAAACAGCAAACAACATACTCAGTAACGGTTACAGAAACAGTTGACTTGCTCTGACTGTGACATGTTGTTGTTTAAGTCACTCTGCATAAGAATGTCTGCGAAATGATCAAAATGTAAATGCACTGTATATGTGAAAATGAACATACCAAAATGAACTGCGAAACAGACTGGGTATTATTTGGGGGCTGAGCTCATTAGAATAATACTCAGCATGCTTTGCAATTGTGATTTTTTTACATATACATTTATATTTTGTTAATATAGCAGATGCTCTTATCACACTACAGGGCCATCAGACGTCTGATACCAATGCAGGGTGTAAGGGGGCCACAAAATGGTGAACTGCTATAAAAAATAAACGAATGAAAATACACATTACAGCTCTCGAAAGTATCTTGTTACAAAATAGTGTAGTTCAGCCCAGTGTAATACAAATGGCAAAATACTCAGAAGTCATTTAAATACATATTTCAAATACATGTAACAGAAATTATATCCATCTCTGCCTACCTACAACATACAGTACAGTATCTTTTCATGCTTTATTTCATTCAAATGTAGAATAAGTCATATTGCGTGATGGGGGTTGTCAATTATTTTAATATGCTCTAGCAAATTAAATAATAACATATTTTGACAAATGATTTTATCCTCAGAGTACCAGAAACCAGTTAATTTATCTTACTTGTCTATATTACCAAATATAACATCTCTATTTCAAAGTTCAATCCCCCATGTCTACATTTTACATTTCTGCTTTTATCAGTTACTAATTCTATCACAAGCCTGAATGAATCGTGAACATTTCAACTTGGCACGTAAGAAAACAGTGCAGCTCAAAAACACACAACATAATTGATGGTTAAGTGACTCCTCACCAGATCCCTTACATATAATGTACGTTCCATTAGCCTCCAAACTGGCTACTGTATGGCATTTAATTAAATATAGCCTTTCAAAGAAACCCATGGCAAGCAATTTAGAGTGTGGTACATTTGAAGCTTGTGTTAGGTTACTAGTGCTTTTAACCAATGCTCCCACTGCATAGACAATTAATTACCATATTAAGAATGAAGTAGATTTGCCATGCACTAATCATTCTCTGATTCACTATGAACTATATAGCTTTTCAAACACTGGACAGTAATCAGGGCAGCATGCAGGAGCCTAAATATTACATAATCACTAATTATGTTTAGCTAAGGAAATATAAATTAGCAAAGGCCCATCAATATGATTGGCTATTAGCTTGGTCTGTGTGCTGTGAGGGGTGCGTTAGCTGCAGTAGAATAAAAATATCTCTCAGACATGGACATGCTAACGCACGCAGACAGACACACGTGAACCAGCCTCCACACACATCCGAGAGGGTGTCATTAGTCCGTCAAATTCAATACCTGAAGGAATAGCTACAATTTTACTTCTGGTATTGTGAAGTTGACGTGAGTTTTGGAGATTGGTCTGTCAATCCAACTTACTTCGGATCAATGCATTTAGACCGCAACACCTCCAATTTCTCATGTGCCCACCATAACAGACTGCAGTCCCTCCAGTCCTGGTGGCAGACAGTGATGGGGCAGTCAGTTTGAGAGGCCCAGGCACCATGAGGGATGGTTTGCACCTCAGGTATAATGAGGAGTTCCTGCTCAGCCGCTGAGAGGGAGAGTGGCAGAACTCCAGCCCTGACCTCCTCCTAATCCTGGGGATCCCGTCTCTGCTGACTGCAGGCTTATTCAGGGCTTTAGGGAGAAACACAGGGGCCATCCCGGCTCCTCCCACTGACCCACAGAGACAGCAGGCACCTGCCCAGTCAGCAGGTCAAGCACTGCATTCTCTCCCTCTCTCTCTCTCTCTCTCTCTCTCTCTCTCTCTCTCTCTCTCTCTCTCTCTCTCTCTCTCTCTCTCTCTCTCTCTCTCTATCCCTCTCTTCCTCTCTCTCCTCTCTCTCTTCTCTCTCTCTCTCTCTCTCTCTCTCTCTCTCTCTCTCTCTCTCTCTCTCTCTCTCTCTCTCTCTCTCGCTCTCTCACACACACTATTTATTTGCCTCTCTCTCTCTCTCTCTCTCTCTCTCTCTCTCTCTCTCTCTCTCTCTCTCTCTCTCTCTCACACACACACACACTATGTATTTACTTCTCTCTCTCTGTCGCATTCGCTCTCAAGCTTTTTCTTTCTCACACACTCCAAACTGACAAATGAGGATATGGATAGCAGGCGAGTCATTGGAGGAGAGGGGAAATTGGTTAATTTTGAGAGGATGAAGAACCAGTTGGAGTGAGAATGTGTTTGCATACACACCATGCGAGCTAGCCTACACCATATTATTCTGCACTTTCAGGGCTGTTTTATCAGTCAGATGGGAATAAACTATCATAAACCAAATACTCCACCTCATTTGAATTTCACACTGCAATAGTCTGAGTCAAACCATAAAAGTTGTATAGCAATTACTCCCAAATTCTCCTACAAAACATTGAATACATCATAATACATTGTTTTCCTTCTAGACATCCACAATTCTGTTCAGTCCTGCGTTATGAGAAGAACATCATGAATGAGGCCTCCACTCGACCACGTCACGTGACTGTGTGCGAGGTTTAGTCGGCGTCAACGGAACCTGTCTCACAGCGGGACCATGCTGATTGCTGACCACGCACACGACGATGTCCCCTCTGAACCCACCCTTTCATGGCCGCTTTGATGCTCACTCTAATTGAACGAGATGAACTTCAGCTGTAGCTGCTGTGGTATGGTGGGCCTCAGCTGTGAGCTTCACCTGGCCACAGTAACACTGTATGCTTTTGACAAGCCCGCTTCCCTCTGTCCGTCTGTTTGAGATATAGAGCAGGAGAGGGAATAGATGGAGATTGGGAAGACAGAGGTGTACAGTAATCTATGGCTTTGTTTATTTATTTATTTTTATTTCACCTTTATTTAACCAGGTAGGCTAGTTGAGAACAAGTTCTCATTTGAAACTGCGACCTGGCCAAGATAAAGCATAGCAGTGTGAACAGACAACACAGAGTTACACATGGAGTAAACAATTAACAAGTCAATAACACAGTAGAAAAACAAGGGAGTCTATATACATTGCGTGCAAAAGGCATGAGGAGGTAGGCGAATAATTACAATTTTGCAGATTAACACTGGAGTGATAAATGATCAGATGGTCATGTTTCGCAGCCCTTCACTTCTCAGAGTTTGGTGGCGGGTCCATGCCCTGCTCCTGCTGCAGTGCCTACCGGGTGTGAGTGGCGCTTTGTTTGACTTCCTCTCAGTGCAGGAGACACCAGCAGGGCCCAGTAATGAGTCTGCAAACAGGACTCATGGGGAAGAGAGCCTCTTTGTTCATGACTAATTGCCCTGGACCATGAGTGACGGAGACAGAGAAACTAGGGACGGAGACTATCTGGAGTTTTAGCTATAGAGCTCTACTTGGCCAAGGTGAAGGATGACGATTAAACAGGTCTTTCTGAGTCATGCGTCTCCTTTTCAGAGCTCTGTGTAGGCATTATGTGCAAGACAAGGTCTTGCTAATCAGTAATAATTCCACAAGTGTCCAATTAATTTGTCTCCTTTATAGGCATGGATTTAAACACATGTTTTAGTAAACAAACAATATATCATTTTGGATCACTAAAATGTCGGCCCATAATATTTATAGAAGCTCAATTTGATGTTAAAAAATAAACTATTCCCCATACTACTTATTTTTCTTCCTTACGATCGCAAACAAACCAGAAAGAATCATGTCTCTTGGATTGTGTCGACTTCACAAAAGCACAATGATTGATTATGACAAATTACTGGCTTGTATGAGCAGCCGAGAATCCTCTCCCTGCTGTAGCCCTGGAGCTGGGAAGAGAAATTGTTCCACCCAAGCGCCATAAAAACAGATTGAAACCTCAGCGCTGTGAATTAGCCGCACAGGAAGCCCTAAACCCCCTGTTTTATTCATGAGCATTAAGTCTATCTGAGCTAAGAAACCCCTGCGGTCTCTCCCACCACATCAAGGTTGCTGCGCCGCATCAATTCCACATTCGGAGGAGGTTGTTTTTGACATGCCACAATAATAATTCCTCACCAAACCCAGACAAAAGAATATCATGATCTTTGTGATGTAATGTAATCCATAGTATAGCCCTTTGGAGGAAGGATTGTTGACATATGTTTGACATTTGTATCCAAAAGCATAATTGATAATTAATTTAGGAAAGTTGACATATTTATGACATTTTGGCCTTACCAAGGCCTCCTATAAGAATCCATAGTGTTTCATCTTTAGGTGCTACAAAGCAAGCATCTCATATGAAGCTTTACCACTTGCTCTGTAATATGAATATTTTGATTTCCAAAACTTTTTTTTACATTAATTCATGAATATTGAAAATATACCATTTTTGATTTGGCAAATGTTTCGATACATTGTTGAACAAAATATTCTCTATGGACAAATCAGAGTGGAATCTCTGCTACTTTTAAGGTTATGATCCAATTTGTAAGCATTACCAACAGATTGAATGTGAAAATGGATTCAAAATGGTCGCCCTTAGCTGGTGATTTGCAGAATGTGAAATGAGCCAAGTAAAAGGAGGGCTGTATTGGTTACATTGATTGTCTACCACGCCAATTTCTCTGTATAAAACGGGCCATAACTTTAAAACTAGCGAGATCCCATTCTGAAACTTTGATATAACCATAGAGTATATTATGTTCAACAATATATACACATAAATAAATATACACTACCGTTCAAAAGTTTGGGGTCACTTAGAAATGTCCTTGTTTTTGAAGAAGAAGAAAAAAGAAAAGCAACATTTTTTTGTTTATTAAAATAACATCAAATTGATCAGCAATACAGTGTAGACATTGTAAATGTTGTAAATGACTATTGCAGCTGTAAACATCAGATTTTTTATGGAATATCTACGTACTGTAGTAGTACAGAGGCCCATTATCAGCAACCATCACTTCTGTGTTCCAATGGTACGTTGTATAAGCTAATCCAAGTTTATCATTTTAAAAGTCTAATTGTCCATTAGAAACCCTTTTGCAATTATGTTAGCACAGCTGAAATATATTGTTCTGATTAAAGAAGCAATAAAACTGGCCTTCTTTAGACTAGTTGAGTATCTGGAGCATCAACATTTTTGGGTTCAATTACAGGCTCAAAATGTCCAGAAACAAAGAACTTTCTTCTGAAACTCATCAGTCTATTCTTGCTCTGAGAAATTAAGGCTATTCCATGCGAGAAATTGTCAAGAATCTGAAGATCTCTTACAACGTTGTGTACTACTCCCTTCACAGAACAGTGCAAACTGTCTCTAAACAGAATAGAAAGAGGAGTGGGAGGCCCTGGTGCACAACTGAGCACGAGGACAAGTACATTAGTGTCTAGTTTGAGAAACAGACGCCTCACAAGTCCTCAACTGGCAGCTTCATTAAATCGTACCCGCAAAACACCAGTCTCGACGTAAACATTGAAGAGGAGACTCCGGGATGCTGGACTTATAGACAGAGTTGCAAAGAAAAATCCATACCTCAGACTGGCCAATAAAAATAAAAGATTAAAGATGGGCAAAAGAACACAGACACTAGACAGAGGAACTCTGCCTACAAGGCCAGCATCCCGGAGTCGCCTCTTCGCTGTTGACATTGAGACTGGTGTTTTTTTGGGTACTATTTAATGAAGCTGCCGGTTAAGGACTTGTGAGGCATCTGTTTCTCAAACAAAACTACGTTAAAAAAATGTAAAAGGCACCCGTAGGCTACATATCAATGCATACACACAAACTATCTAGGTCAAATAGGGGAGAGGCGTTGTGCCGTGAGTTGTTGCTTTATCTGCTTTTTTAAACCTGGTTTGCTGTTGATTTGAGCAATATGAGATGGAACATAGTTCTATGCAATAATGGCTCTATATAATACTGGACGCTTTCTTGAATTTGTTTTGGATTTGGGGACAGTGAAAAGACCCCTGGTGGCATGTCTGGTGGGCTAAGTGTGTGTCAGCTGTGTGTAAGTTTACTATGCAAACAATTTGGAATTTTCAACACATTAATGTTTCTTATATAAAGACGTGATGCAGTCAGTCTCTCCTCAACTCTTAGCCAAGAGAGACTGACATGCATGGTATTTATATCAGCTCTCTGATTACAATGAAGAGCAAGAAGTGCCACTCTGTTCTAGGCCAGCTGCAGCTTAACTAGACAAAACTAGAGCCTGCAGAACTTGCTTTTTGGACTGTGGTGTCAAAAGAATCAGACCATCTCTTCATTACGGACAGACCTCTCCCCATCTTTACAACCATTGATTTTATATGTTTTTTTCCATGACAGTTTACAATTTAAGGTAACGCCAAGTAATTTAGCCTCCTCAACTAGTTCAACAGCCACACCACTCATTACAAGATTAGGAGCTGAGATCTAGAACCTAGGGAATGATTTGTACCAAATGCAATGCTCCAAAACAGACTGTAACTCTTTGTTAATGTCACGAATCCCGCTTCCTGAGTCTGTGTTTGCCTGTGTTTCTGTCCTGGAGTGTGTTTCCGGTGTCCTGGAACGCACCCTGTCTGGTTGCCGGGCGAATTAGCTTGTTGGGAGATCGATGTTCACACGCACCTGTATCCCATCAGTAATCTGCACACCTGTCCTGATCATCACCTCTCCCCTTCAAAAGCTCTGACCTGACATCCATTCCCTGCCGGATCATTAGCCATGAACAGTATGTTGTGCCATAGTATCAGCCTCATGTTGGATAGAATTTGTTTTGTTGTTTTTTACATATTGCTTGCCTTAAACTTACCTCCGTTTGTTCTGTCTTCAGTTACTCACCCGGATCATTTACCCCATTCCCGCCTGGCTGTCGGAGGATTCCGCTACCCCATTGGATCCACCTATTTACTCCCATCAACTCACCACCGCTGCCCGCTACGCCACCTGGGTATATCTACCCATTCACATTTACTTGTAAATAAATACTCACCTTCTTCCTACTCTCCTTGTCCTGGTCTGCTTCTGGGTTCGATTTTGAAAGAACGTGACAGTTAAGGGTTTCAGTGACTACATTAGCTGTGGTTGCTGATGCATATATGGTTGAATCATCAGCATACATGGAAACATATGCTTTGTTTAATGCCAGTGGCAGGTCATTGGTAAAAAGAAATACGAAAGAGTAGAGGGCCTAGAGAGCTGCCCTGCGCTACACCACACTTTACATGTTTGACATTAGAGAAGCTTCCATTAATATAATTAGCAATAATATCAAAGGCTGCGCTGAAATCTAACAGTACAGCTCCCACAATCTTCCAGTCATCAATTTCTTTCAACCTATCATCAGTCATTTGTGCCAGTGCAGTACATGTTAAGTGCCCTTCTCTATAAGCATGCTGAAAGTTAATTTATATACAGAGAAATAGCATTGTATTTGGTCAAACAATTTTTTTCTAACAGCTTACTTAGAGCTGTCAGTAAGCTTATAGGTCTGCTGTTACAACCAGTATAGGCCGCTTTATCACTCTTGGGTAGCAGAATTCTTTGGCTTCCCTCCAGGCCTGAGGACAAAGACTTTCCTCTAGGCTCAGATTAAATATAATTTTAATTTAATTTTTACCTTTATTTAACTAGGCAAGTCAGTTAAGAACAAATTCTTATTTTCAATGACGGCCTAGGAACAGTGGGTTAACTGCCTGTTCAGGGGCAGTTCAGGGGCATCAAATGAATTATCTAAGTGAGTCTCAGAAATAATATATTAATGTTATCTGACGTTAATAAGTTATTGATTTCATGAACCTTTTTTCTAAGGCTACATGTAGCTTATCAGAAATAATCAAACAAAGAAATAAAAATAAACATTCAGCAGTCCATTAATCAATTGGTGTCTGTGTGTGTGAGGTGGGGTTGAAGCTACAAACCCATTGGCTTAGCTCTCTCATCCCCTCCAGGCTTCTGGGAGGGAGAGTGGACAATGAGCCTGTCATAGCGGATGTAAGCAATGTCCCCACTCACTTTGGCAGCGTTCATGGCTAGGATCACTTCTTTCCTCTTCTGGCGCACAGCTTCAGGATAGTCCTCGTTGACGAAGATATATGTTCCTCTCATGTTCTTGGCTCTTTCCAGAACAGCTGCCTTGTCCTTGAACCTCAGGAACTTGACCACTCTCAGCCTGGGCCTGTCACTTACGCTGGTAGTGGATTTTCCAGTCCTGTGGGCGCGCTCCACCTCAATCTTCCTGTGGTCCATCTTCAATTTCAAGATAATTTCCCTCACTTTGTCCTCAGACTCCATCCAGGTCTCATGTGGAGATTCTGCAATTCCGTCCACAACCATGTTGTTCCGCCTTGACTGTCCCTCGAGTCTGATTTATCCGTCACTGTTTTCATGGATTCAAATACAGAACTGATGTCCTCTCTCAATGACTTACAGATTGCTGTCATCTTGCCGTTCTCCTGTTTAAACTCATCGAGCTGACCCTGGGAGAACTGCAAACTGTTCTTCAGGTCCTGTACTTCTCTGGTCAGATCGTCCATTCTTTTATCAGTTGAATCCACCAGTATTTGGGCAAAACACATGAAGGACAAATGCTATTTCCTTTTTTGTTGTAACAACTGCTTGTAGAACTTTTTTATTATTATTTACTATCTTGTCTCATCGCTACAACTCCCGTTCGGGCTCGGGAGAGACGAAGGTTGAAAGTCATGCGTCCTCCGATACACAACCCAACCAAGCTGCACTGCTTCTTAACACAGCGTGCATCCATTTTACATTACATTTAAGTCATTTAGCAGACGCTCTTATCCAGAGCGACTTACAAATTGGTGCATTCACCTTATGACATCCAGTGGGACAGTCACTTAACAATAGTGCATCTAAAACTTAGGGGGGGTGGGGTGAGAGGGATTACTTAACCTATCCTAGGTATTCCTTAAAGAGGTGGGGTTTCAGGTGTCTCCGGAAGGTGGTGATTGACTCCGCTGTCCTGGCGTCGTGAGGGAGTTTGTTCCACCATTGGGGGGGCCAGGGCAGCGAACAGTTTTGACTGGGCTGAGCGGGAGCTGTACTTCCTCAGTGGTAGGGAGGCGAGCAGGCCAGAGGTGGATGAACGCAGTGCCCTTGTTTGGGTGTAGGGCCTGATCAGAGCCTGGAGGTACTGAGGTGCCGTTCCCCTCACAGCTCCGTAGGCAAGCACCATGGTCTTGTAGCGGATGCGAGCTTCAACTGGAAGCCAGTGGAGAGAACGGAGGAGCGGGGTGACGTGAGAGAACTTGGGAAGGTTGAACACCAGACGGGCTGCGGCGTTCTGGATGAGTTGAAGGGGTTTAATGGCACAGGCAGGAGCCCAGCCAACAGCGAGTTGCAGTAATCCAGACGGGAGATGACAAGTGCCTGGATTAGGACCTGCGCCGCTTCCTGTGTGAGGCAGGGTCGTACTCTGCGGATGTTGTAGAGCATGAACCTACAGGAACGGGCCACCGCCTTGATGTTAGTAGAGAACGACAGGGTGTTGTCCAGGATCACGCCAAGGTTCTTGGCGCTCTGGGAGGAGGACACAATGGAGTTGTCACCGTGATGGCGAGATCATGGAACGGGCAGTCCTTCGGGAGGAAGAGCAGCTCCGTCTTGCCGAGGTTCAGCTTGAGGTGGTGATCCGTCATCCACACTGATATGTCTGCCAGACATGCAGAGATGCGATTCGCCACCTGGTCATCAGAAGGGGGAAAGGAGAAGATTAATTGTGTGTCGTCTGCATAGCAATGATAAGAGAGACCATGTGAGGTTATGACAGAGCCAAGTGACTTGGTGTATAGCGAGAATAGGAGAGGGCCAAGAACAGAGCCCTGGGGGACACCAGTGGTGAGAGCGCGTGGTGAGGAGACAGATTCTCGCCACGCCACCTGGTAGGAGCGACCTGTCAGGTAGGACGCAACCAAGCGTGGGCCGCGCCGGAGATGCCCAACTCGGAGAGGGTGGAGAGGAGGATCTGATGGTTCACAGTATCGAAGGCAGCCGATAGATCTAGAAGGATGAGAGCAGAGGAGAGAGAGTTAGCTTTAGCAGTGCGGAGCGCCTCCGTGATACAGAGGAGAGCAGTCTCAGTTGAATGACTAGTCTTGAAACCTGACTGATTTGGATCAAGAAGGTCATTCAGAGAGAGATAGCGGGAGAGCTGGCCAAGGACGGCACGTTCAAGAGTTTTGGAGAGAAAAGAAAGAAGGGATACTGGTCTGTAATTGTTGACATCGGAGGGATCGAGTGTAGGTTTTTTCAGAAGGGGTGCAACTCTCGCTCTCTTGAAGACGGAAGGGACGTAGCCAACGGTCAGGGATGAGTTGATGAGCGAGGTGAGGTAAGGGAGAAGGTCTCCGGAAATGGTCTGGAGAAGAGAGGAGGGGATAGGGTCAAGCGGGCAGGTTGTTGGGCGGCCGGCCGTCACAAGACGCGAGATTTCATCTGGAGAGAGAGGGGAGAAAGAGGTCAGAGCACAGGGTAGGGCAGTGTGAGCAGAACCAGCGGTGTCGTTTGACTTAGCAAACGAGGATCGGATGTCGTCGACCTTCTTTTCAAAATGGTTGACGAAGTCATCTGCAGAGAGGGAGGAGGGGGGAGGGGGCGGAGGATTCAGGAGGGAGGAGAAGGTGGCAAAGAGCTTCCTAGGGTTAGAGGCAGATGCTTGGAATTTAGCGTGGTAGAAAGTGGCTTTAGCAGCAGAGACAGAGGAGGAAAATGTAGAGAGGAGGGAGTGAAAGGATGCCAGGTCCGCAGGGAGGCGAGTTTTCCTCCATTTCCGCTCGGCTGCCCGGAGCCCTGTTCTGTGAGCTCGCAATGAGTCATCGAGCCACGGAGCGGGAGGGGAGGACCGAGCCGGCCTGGAGGATAGGGGACATAGAGAGTCAAGGGATGCAGAGAGGGAGGAGAGGAGGGTTGAGGAGGCAGAATCAGGAGATAGGTGGGAGAAGGTTTGAGCGGAGGGAAGAGATGATAGGATGGAAGAGGAGAGAGTAGCGGGGGAGAGAGAGCGAAGGTTGGGACGGCGCGATACCATCCGAGTAGGGGCAGTGTGGGAGGTGTTGGATGAGAGCGAGAGGGAAAAGGATACAAGGCAGTGGTCGGAGACTTGGAGGGGAGTTGCAGTGAGGTTAGTGGAAGAACAGCATCTAGTAAAGATGAGGTCGAGCGTATTGCCTGCCTTGTGAGTAGGGGGAAGGTGAGAGGGTGAGGTCAAAAGAGGAGAGGAGTGGAAAGAAGGAGGCAGGGAGGAAGAGTCAAAGGTAGACGTGGGGAGGTTAAAGTCGCCCAGAACTGTGAGAGGTGAGCCGTCCTCAGGAAAGGAGCTTATCAAGGCATCAAGCTCATTGATGAACTCTCCGAGGGAACCTGGAGGGCGATAAATGATAAGGATGTTAAGCTTGAAAGGGCTAGTAACTGTGACAGCATGGAATTCAAAGGAGGCGATAGACAGATGGGTAAGGGGAGAAAGAGAGAATGACCACTTGGGAGAGATGAGGATCCCGGTGCCACCACCCCGCTGACCAGACGCTCTCGGGTGTGCGAGAACACGTGGGCGGACGAAGAGAGAGCAGTAGGAGTAGCAGTGTTGTCTGTGGTGATCCATGTTTCCGTCAGTGCCAAGAAGTCGAGGGACTGGAGGGAGGCATAGGCTGAGATGAACTCTGCCTTGTTGACCGCAGATTGGCAGTTCCAGAGGCTACCGGAGACCTGGAACTCCACGTGGGTCGTGCGCGCTGGGACCACCAGAGTAGGGTGGCCGCGGCCACGCGGTGTGGAGCGTTTGTATGGTCTGTGCAGAGAGGAGAGAACAGGGATAAACAGACACATAGTTGACAGGCTACAGAAGAGGCTACGCTAATGCAAAGGAGATTGGAATGACAAGTGGACTACACGTCTCGAATGTTCAGAAAGTTAAGCTACATAGCAAGAATCTTATTGACTAAAATGATTAAAATGATACAGTACTGCTGAAGTAGGCCAGCTGGCAGTGGGTGCGTTGTTGACACTACACTAATCAACCCGGAAGCCAGCCGCACCAATGTGTCGGAGGAAACACCGTGCATCTGTCAACCTTGGTTAGCGCGCACTGCGCCCGTCCCGCCACAGGAGTCGCTGGTGTGCGATGAGACAAGGACATCCCTACCGGCCAAGCCCTCACTAACCTGGACGACGCTAGGCCAATTGTGCGTCACCCCACGGACCTCTCGGTCGCGGCCGGTTACGACAGAGCCTGGGCGCGAACCCAGAGTCTCTGGTGGCACAGCTGGCGCTGCAGTAGTAGAACTCTTTTTGTTTGTTTAAAAGATCATTCACGTGTGATAGAGAAACACCACTGTCCTCAACGGTACTCCCGCCGGCTTTGGTCTTTGTCATGGTAGCAACGTACACTGGTTATGATGTTACTCCTCACAGTTCCAGACAGGACAGGTCACAGGGAAGATTGGAAACAACAAACAACAGGGATCTAGACAGCTACAAACCCAGGACAATCCGCTGTCCCAGCCACAATGGCTAAGCCCGTTACAGGCTGCATTCAGGGCATCAAGAAAACCCGACTAGCTTGATAAAGTTAGCTAGCTACTAAGAACTTTCCAATACACAGACTTTTTCAAAACAGCAAAACCTTGTTCTA